>NC_054708.1:12271305-12388805 GCF_016097555.1 Gigantopelta aegis | reverse complement strand
TGTGTATGTATGTATATAAAGGTTTTAAAAGATGCTACAATGTTTTGTGAATACATAAGGAATAGAAATCTTTACTAGTATCTGTGAAATATGTTTATCTTACAACTCGTTGTTTAAAAGCATATGCGAGTCGCTTGTGCTCGTTAAACTAGGGAACATACTACCAACTGTCACGACGGAGTTGGTAACATTTGCCGATCTCTCGACTTCTGCGCCTGTCCAGCTGAAAGTCTTACAACTCGATTTTCGTCGTATATATTTTTTTTAACGCTGGACAGCTTTCAGTGTAAATTACTATTGAAATGTTTTTATTTGAAGATTATGAACGCATACATCAATTATGGAGTGTCACCTAGTATGTTTGCTTAAAGTTATCAAATTCTTAAAGTATGTGATCTGAAAAATATCACATACTTTCAATGCACTAAAAATGTAAGATATAAAATAAATAAATATAGAACATATGACATTGGTACATAGAAAACATAGGCTATATATATATATACATATATATATATATATATATATATATATATATATATATATATATATATATATATATATATATATATATATATATATATATATATATATATACGAAATAAAATGAAGATTAACGTAGCACAAACACTAAGACGATAAAAAACCCACATTTATTATAAATCCACTACTATTTATGCAGAAACATATACACATGTACATGTATTCAATATGTAATTACAGTCGTTATGTAATTACAGTCGTTATGTAATTACAGTCGTTAACAAGTCTCTGTTGGTCGACGACGATAACTCAGAATAGTCCCTTTAATTCTCCTGTACTACACTATATTGTGCAGTCACTGCATGTAAGGTATTATGGGTGTTTTGTAACGATGAGCTGTAAAGCTCTAGGTAAATAAAGAATTGAACTGAATTGAATTACTGAATATCAAATGTGAAGCTAGGTGTAAACGGTGGCCTCCCGAGAATCTTTGGTAAAAACATTCAATCTGAATGCGTTAAGCGGCGAACATCTTAAAAACTTTAGCATTCATTCATTTATTTCAATTTATTTCATTTTATCCAATTAAGATTCAAGCACGCTGACCTGGGCACATACCTCAGCTATCTGGGCTGTCTGTCCAGGACAGTGGGTTAGTGATTTAGTGAGAGAGAGAGGTCGGTGTATTGCTCTGGGTTGCGAACCCAGTACCTACTAGTCATATGGCCGATGGCTTAACCACTACATCACCGAGGCCGGTATATAGTTTAAAATTTGTTTTGTTTAACGACACCACTAGAGCACATTGATTATTAATTATCGACTTTTGCATGTCAAACATATGGTAATTTTGACATATAGTCTTAGAGAGGAAACCCGCTACATGTTTCCATAAGTAGGAAGGGATCTTGTATATGCACCATCCCACACACAGGATAGCACATACGACGGCCTTTGATACACCAGTCGTGGCGCACTGTTTGGAACGAGAAATAGCCCAAATGGGCCCACCAACGGGGATCGATCCCAAACCGACCGCGCATCAAGCGAGCGTTTGACCACTGGGCTACGTCCCGCCTACGTGTGGAGTCTAAAGGCAAAGATCTGTAAGGGATGGGATGGGAACTCTATTTACGTGCCCATATCCACAGAGGTTCAGGCACGCCCACCCCGGATTTAGCCTCTGACTTCGCCAGTGACCAATTCCGGAACAGGAGGGAATCAGTAAGGTACATGTATTATCTCATCGAGACTGTTAAATAAGCGGCGTACTAAACCACTGAGATAACACAAGAACGGTATTATCATCTCATTCACTTGGAAATAAGCTAATTAATACTGAGCAAAAATCGATACAGCGGCGTATGTTTTGAGTTGGGGTTTTTTTCTAGGCTAGGCTATCCAAACTGACATAGATATCTGTGTCCCTAGCCTCAGGATACCAAATAGGTTCTCGCTACTATGATCAAAATTAGTTGGGTTCTACAAACTCATCTTTCAGTGCGTTTTTTTTAATTATTTGAAGTATTATCTGACAGGGGAAAAAAAATTTAACCCCTAAAAAAGGAAATGGATGTTCACTAAACGAAACCCCAAGCACATTTTAAATTAAAGTTAGGTTTTCAAATTTTCATGGAGATTATTATACGAGCTTGTGTTTCGTACTGATTTTACTAAATGAGTGTTAGGATTCTTGTAATGCCCGAGAGAGAGAGAGAGAGAGAGAGAGAGAGAGAGAGAGAGAGAGAGAGAGAGAGAGAGAGAGAGAGAGAGAGAGAGAGAGAGAGAGAGAGAGAGAGAGAGAGAGAGAGAGGGTCATACATGAATTTTAACACGAGTTTCGCAAAATAAGAACGACTCAGACGCGAGTTTAATTATTTCTTTATTGTCCGTATTATCCATGATATTTTTATTTATTTATTATTAACAACAAGTATCGTGTCAAAACGTTTCAAACGTAACTAGAAGAAGACGACAAAATGAAGTCATTTTGGTAAAAGGGCGTTCTCATTATGCGATTAATCGCACTGACTTGTTGCATGCGATTTGTCGACCCTAAAAAACCCCGGAACATAACACTAAAGTCGTTCCGATTTAGGTACGATTCGATTGCATGCGACAAGTCGGTGCGACTAATCGCATAACGAGAACGCCTCTTAAGCGATCACAAAGCGCGAAGCCTGGGAAGCAACATTACGTCATGACATCGCTTCCCAAAATTACGTCATTCGTTGGTCACGTGAAATAGTTATGACACACGTGTTGTACTGGTTATATTCCCCTGTATATCTTGAACTATGTGGATCATAAATAATAATAATAAAAAAAATTCCTGTGATCACTGTATATATTGGCATGGTATTGTGACTAGAAATATTTCAATATTTTCGATCACTGTTTAAAAATGTTGCTTTTGGGACAGAATTACTTTCACGTATAGCATTGATGAACACAATAATGTTAACCGTTGACCTTACAACGTAAACAAAGAGTACGGTGTTAAAATACAATAATTAACTTTATATATATATATATATATATATATATATATATATATATATATATATATATATATATATATATATATATATATATATATATATATATATATATATTAACTTAAATATGATTAATTAATTGATACAATATAGTCATCTAATGCAGTGCCATTTCTTAATTTCCTTATCCTCTAATAGTTATTAAAGAGAAAAATCTTGGTAAGGACTAAACAAAATTTGTATTTCTGGAAATGTGCCGAAAACCATTAGAGTAGGTTGCCTTATTTAATTACTCTTTTCACCTACATTTCAATAAAAAACCCAACTAAAATACCCAACAACAAACCGAAACAACAACAACAACAACAACAACAACACAAAATAGAGCCATCCCTTTTTTGTAGGCAGGGTCGGGTTGCTGAGAACATACGCCTAAAGCTGTAGGCCTATCCTAACAGACGCAAGCGATTTTGTTTAGAAACCAATGATTTCAATCATCGCATCAACCACACGTCGTGTATGACGCGACAGATTGATTTAGTCGAGCGCGCGACAGAATACCGATGGGAATTGTTTATATTTTTCTTGCGCGACACGAGTGACAAAAATATATTAACCAATCAGCGGTCGTTAACAATTTCAAAATGTAGACTGTCGTTATGGTCGCGTCTGGTTAGGATATAATTATTATCACATCGCTCGCTTTGCTCATGTAACCATCTTCATAAATCAAGGCTAATATTCGTTCCTCGTATTCAGCCTTGATACATGTAGTCAAGATTACTGATATCCACTACTAGCGCCCTCTATTGGAAGAAAATTTGTAACACCGATTATGTCCCTTACACGATGACATCGCTGACCAATCACAGCATCGGTAACATCTGACAATCTTGAAAGCAATATCAAAAATTAACCGCCGAAACCTTTTTTTTTAACATATCGTGACAAACACGACACGTTTCCACGGACGCTGACGCCGCCATCTTTGTTTACAATAACAAGGGAATCTATAAGGAGCGTTGCGATTCGTTGCAATCAGATCTCATCGCATCCAATGAAATTTAAGCATTTTGTGGCACGATTTCTTGACGACATGTATCAAGGCTGAATACGAGGAACGAATATTAGCCTTGATTTATGAAGATGTCATGTAACACGCCTCGGCCTCGGTGGTGTTGTGGTTAAGCTATCCAATATAAGACTGGTAGGTACAGGGTTTGCAGCCCGGTACCGGCTCCCACCCAGAGCGAGTTTTAACGACTCAGTGGGTAGGTGTAAGAACACTACACTCTCTTCTCTCTCACTAACCACTAACCCACTGTCCTGGACAGACAGACCAGATACCTGAGATGTATGTGTGCCAAGGACAGCGTACTTGAACCGTAACTGGATATAAGGATGAAAATAAATTGAAATGAAAAATGAATATAACACGCGTCCGGTTACCATAGAGCGTCACTATTTTTCTTACAAACCCGTTGGTGAGAACATTATATTTAATTTTTGATAACACATAGTTGTTTACACACGTATGTGTGTTAACAATTTCAAGACATACGACTGGTTGCTCCTAAGTGATGACCAGGTCACCAATGACATATGTCCAATAAAATCGATTACACTGTAACATATAGTTAACCTAGCAATCATTTGTCTGTGACGCATAAGTCAGCTACAAGTGCATAGGGTTGTAAATATCTTTTAGTCGATAAAGATGTAAACTTTTGCTTAAAACTTGGTTTTTGGGGATATGTAAGAAATAGAATAATACATTCGTGTCCGTTAGATACCATTTATCGTTGTTTAAAAACATATCAAACTCGATTTCGCTCATTTTAAAACAACTCGTTGTGAGATAAATGGTATCTGGCGGCAACTCATGTATTATTCCCTCTGTACTGACTTTCATTTGAGAAAAGAGCTAATAGTTGTATACGCTGAACTGGAACAACATGGAGGGTCAGTAAGAAACCTTGGCTTACCTTGTTTGATGGGATACTATAAAATAATATAATAATCATATTAAGTCTGTCGAGTTTGAAGCCATGGATTTATTGAGCATTTTCCTTTTTGGATCAGATTCACACCCACCCACTGGCGAGTGTACAGAGGGGTGGTGGTGGGTGGAGGTGGGAGTCGAAACCGGCATGCTCCAAGAACAGTTTCCTTTTTTTGACGTAGTTTCCGAAGAAGCATGATCCAACCTAGCCTGAGTACTCTGACTGTAAGGTCTCACAACAGAGATGTCATCTGCCATTGAAACCCATGTTAAATTTCCCAACTTCAAACGAAGATTGCCAATAGAACGGGTTCTCATTGGTACTAACAACATACATCATTGCGAACATACATTATATAAACATTTATTTTCACTCCAAAATGAGAACATTCTCGTCTCAGTTTTTTGCTATATGACGAACATCTGGCTGTAGTACCGGTCCGAACAGGTGGTTCATTAATAGATTCACTCCGGCTGTCTCTTGCGCTATACACTCATGTCCCAAAAGGTCAATGCACAATATTACACAATAACATGGGCAAAATACCGCCAGAAGGCTTACCATTATTTTAATTCTTCACCATTTCCTAGAAGTGAATATGTGAACCATAACTTGTATCACAATTAGGAACTATAGTGGGCCGTGATGAATGAACTCTCACCCGGAAGTGATCTGTGTAGTGAAACCTAAGATAGCTAGACGGACATTGGATGGTTATAACGCTCTCGTTACAGAGCTTCATACATTTCCAAATGTCCGTCTAGCTCTCTTACAGTCAGAGTACAGTCAGAGTACTCCAGCTAGACCCAACCCCCTTAAAAACTTTGCTCCTCACAGTCTAGATCCCATTCCCCACTCTGCATAATTCTCAACTCCGCTTTCTCCCTATGATGAGTATAAGACCGTAGGAAGTGGTAATATTTGGCCTAATTTTTAATTAATAATTATAATAAAATAAATAAAAACAATACTGCATGGTGTCAACAATGCTACTTGAACTTTTAAAATTGCCAAACAGTGTCACCAAAACATACATTTCTGCGTCAAAATAACCCCTCATTGTAGCAAAAGGCATCTATTTAAGAATGTAGGAGAAGGTGTATTATCCCACGTCCTTCCTGGTGGAGTCAAAATAGACCTTATCAGTGATTTGGGGCTTTCTACGGACCTGCATTTCCTGATATAAAAAACGTATCCACGGTACTCACAAAGTCCAGGGGTCCATCTGACGACTGCTGTAACTGACGATCCCTTCATATACTGCTTGACAATTCTCACATTCCTGGGTGCTGTCTGTTTGTCTGTTGCTGTCGAAAACAAAATGGAATATACATGTCCTTGTGTTAATTCCTAAAATAACGTTGATGTCGCATTGTTCATGTCACGCATATTCGTATTCTGGTACCTTCTAAAACCCATTTCATGACAATAAAATATTATTCTTACACGCACGTTGTTGAGAACACCATTAATTATTTATAATAACACACACTAATAACACACATATGTGTGATAACAATTTAAAGACATATGAGTCATGACTGGCTGCTCTCAGGTGATGACCCAGTCACAATAGCCATATCATCCAATGAAAAAGGTATAATCGAAATTGATTGCTCTGTAACGTATAAAATTACCTAAAACTGATTACTCTATGACGCTTAATTTTAAAATTCTACAAGCGTTAGGGCCGTAAATAGATGTTAGTTGAAAAAAAAAATTAAATTGGTTTTAAACATACATGCATGCATACACATGTATACATATACATGTACATATACACATACGTACATAATTAATGTTATTGTTTTTAATGGCCAACATTCATATTCTATTATATTTATCGAACATTTTTTAAAAAGAAT
Organism: Gigantopelta aegis; assembly: GCF_016097555.1. Classification (NCBI taxonomy): domain Eukaryota; kingdom Metazoa; phylum Mollusca; class Gastropoda; order Neomphalida; family Peltospiridae; genus Gigantopelta; species Gigantopelta aegis. The sequence goes on along the minus strand of NC_054708.1, from coordinate 12,381,956 downwards.
AACTTATTATTAAAAGGCCAGTCAGAATAAATACCTTGTGGTATGGTCACCCATTTTGTTCTCTTGGTAACGTCCACCGTGCCGTTTGCCATGATGGCTGTCACGTTAAACTGGTACTTCGCCCCCGGTAACAGTCTTCGTACAGGTACAAAACTAAAATTTGTCTGAAATATAAGATACATAGTATACTATAGTAATTTAGGTTTTTAAAAATAAATAATAACAATTTTTGTTAATAGGCATAGCGGTATGTAAATAGCATATAATAACAGATAAGTAATAACACGGTAATGTCTAACTTAAATTTGTTATTTTAATCATATATAATAACATAAAAAATAACGAAATAATTACGATTTGTTATTTTAATAACGTATAATAACAGATAACTATTAACAAAATAATTATAATTTATTTTACTAACATATATTAACAGATAACTAATAATAATATTATAAATAGTTATTTTAATAATGTATAATAACAGTTAACTTATAACAAAATAATTATGATTTATTTAATAACACAATAACAGAGAACTTATACTAAATAAGAGAAATGCGTTTTGTGATATTAAAGCCACCAGGATGACCAAAAACACTTCGAATGTGCGGAAATGGATAATATAAACAATAAAATCTAAGTAAAGTATGATTTCAGTTATCAAAAACGGCTCTAATATGCCTTAGTGTTTAAACACTAGGGTATGTCCCTTTAATCCAAGACAGGATGAGAGTTTGGGAGGGAAGGGGGGGGGGGGGGGGGGGGGGCTTCGAACACTCAACCCGGCAAGCGCAAAGGAGCAGAAGCAACCCGATTCGATGACCAGAAGAACACGCCAGGGATGTTGATGATGAAGAATCTGGAAGTTGGAAGTGCGTCCCTTTCGGGAATTAGACCAAACGAGGTACTCTGGATGAAATAATTTCTCTAGGTGACTTGGCATCAAATGTGGAGCGGTTCGATCTAATAGTGATTTATTTCCGTGCTTGTGTACAATAAATTCACGGCACGCCGTCTTTGGCAGGGTAACTGGCTGCCGCTGTTGTATATCCATGGCAGAACTTAATATGTCCGTGACAGATCATTGTGTCGGCTGGACTTAGCGGGAATTACGCAACCCGCGATGTTGCACGTGCGATCAGAGCGTGTATTTGTATAATTCTGCATTCCAGAATCAAGGCGTTGACAAAGTGTCCAGATTTTAATTAAATGGATGCTGTGATTACAATTAGCGATATTTGTTATTCAACTCATGATATAGAATTTAGTTTTATAAGCATTGGTCCAGGGTCATGCTACTAATTATTTAGCAGAAAGATCCGATAAGAGTTGAGGCGCAATCTGTGGGTAGAGTGCTCGCCTGTGGTGCATTGATCGCAGGATCAAACCTCATCGGTGAACCCATTCTCTGATTGTTCCAATGACTGGTATATCAAACACCTTGGTATGTGCTGTCCTGGATGACCTGTCTATGGGAAAGTGCATATAAAAGATCTCCTGTTGCTAATGAAAAATGTAGCGGGTTTCCTGTGAAGACTACCTGAGACAATTACTCAATGTTTGACAACCTATAGCCAAAGATTAATTACTCAATGTTTGACAACCTATAGCCAATGATTAATTACTCAATGTTTGACAACCTATAGTCAATTATTAATTGCTCAATGTTTGACAACCTATAGCCAATGATTAATTACCCAATGTTTGACAACCTATAGCCAATGATTAATTAATCAATGTGCTCTAGTGGTGTCATTAAACAAAATCAGACTTGAACAAACATTAGTAGATGAGTTCTGTTATTTTAAAGGGGTGAGGGTTGAGCTTTTTATGCTTTTTATTTTTCATACGAAATGGCGACCTTAATCATAAATAGTTAACATTTTGCGATGGGTATGCTGTACATTTTCGCAATACAGACACCTACTTTGCCTAAAACTCCCCACGGCGGGTCTTCATTCTTGTGCAGACGTCTTCTCATACCGACCACAAACGTGAGGGGTAGGCCGGTCGACTCGTTCGCCTCATTCCTCACGTTCCATCGCAGATACACCATGTGCACATCTGGAGATCTGCCGTGACCCTTTTGGCTGTGTTTGCACGTCACTTCCGGTCCAGTGAGATAAAGCTGTATTCCACTTCTAACGTAATCTGGAATTATTTTTTATATATATATAAATATATTTTTCTGCTCTGTTGTATAACCTTGATGTGATTGATGTGACTTTAAATATTTTAATACTGTATTATACCAATATTATTTAGACAGTGTTTCCGGTAACTCACGAAGTAAATTGTAGGCTTCACTGTTCTAAAAATATAAAGCTTAGCCGATCATCCTAGAGGACCTAGGTAAACTGTATGTTATTGTCTTTATTGTGATAGGTACCAGTATTAATTCTGTATTACAAGGTTACTGAATGAGTAGTTAAGGGTTAATTAAAAATTAACCAGTTAGGAATAGAGTTGTAATTCCTTTATTAATTAAGTTCCCCTGGGAGCGTTTCTCAATTATCACACGTGTGTGGGTTGTATCACGGTGAAGTGATTAGAATATTGTGTAAACTAGACACCTAGTGATTAACTAATTAAGTGATTAGTTCTGGGTTGTTATTATTATTGTTGCTGTTAATTAATTAACTGCGGCAAATATATTTGTCAGCTTAAGGTTAATACAGATTCAAAAGTGTATTGTGTTTTGTTGTGTTTTCTAGTGAACTAAACGTGCTATATCATATACTTTATATAAGATCTTATCTCTGATCATACCTAGAACCGAGCCACGCGGGTATTGGACTGCCCGTTACAGAGAGATCTAATAGATATACAGTTAGGAGAGATATTTGGATAATCGTGTTTTATTCAGTTACGGGTATTATAGGATCCCCGTGACACATACATACATACATACATACATACATACATACACATATATATCTCCAAATGAGTCAAATCATGTAGTTCAGATAAATGTTAAATACAAAAACTTCCAAATAATACATTTCAAAATAATACATTTCAAAGTAATACATTTCAAAATAATACATTACAAAATAATAGATTTTTTTAATATACATAATATTTGCAATTGCAATTGTGAGGAATCATTCGATAGGATAGTACAATTGTTCATTGTAAGTAACAATCCCATATTGATCCAACAATTTGGGACATGACTGTGATGTTTGTATTGAGTTATACATCGTGATAAATGTGTTTAAATAGTGTTGCATTTACCAGCATTTCTCGTGATGAATGTTTACTTGTAGAATGCATGAAATTTAATTTCAGGATATTAATTTTGTTAATTTTCCAGAGAAGCATGCCACAGAATCACTTAACAACTCGGTCAGTCACGTGGTTTCATCGTGCATGAAGGTCAATGTTTGCAAATACCCTCATGCGTGGGTTCGCCCTACGGCTCTCGCGGTGTTAAGTTTCGCCCCTGCGGTTGTCGTAGTATTAGGCTTCGCGCCTAGTGTGCTTGCATCAGTTTACCTCCCCACTTCCTGGATTATTTTCTGCACTCGTAAACGACGAGGTGTCTCATAATCATGGCGTGGGAAGCTTGTTGCCAATAGACTAGAATATTTCGAGCCCTCAAGGGCACAACGTATAATCAGGGCAGTTACTTTTGCCTGGAGCCATGGTAACGGATAAAAACAGGGGCGGATCCAGGAACTGTTTTGTTTGGTGGATTTTTGTTGGAAAAGGGCACAGGAACAAATTCGTCAAAAGGGTATCCCAACAAGAAAACAAGAAAAAATTCAAAGAGGAAAAGGGGGAACTTGAATATTTTTAGCGGGACGGGTCCCCCGGTCTCCCTCTGGATCCGCCTCTGAAACAAAATTTAATTAACTTCCTTTTAACTTATTTTCATGCTTATATACAATTAAGGTCCAAGCACGCTGTTGGCCTAGCACACACCTCAGCTATTGTGTTTGTCTGTTTGAGCAGGAAGGAGGTTAATAGTTTGTCTGTTTGAGCAGGAAGGAGGTTAACAGTTTGTCTGTTTGAGCTGGAAGGAGGTTAATAGTAAGATATAAGTTGTTGCTTGTTTTGTTCTGTTTAACGACACGACTAGAGCATATAGATTAACTAATCATCGGCTATTGGATGGTAAACAATTGGTCCTTCTCACATGTTGGCTTCAGAGGAAACCTGCTACATTTTCAATTAGCAACAATATATCTCTTATCACTTCCCACCGACAGAATAGTGCATACAATGGCTTTTAATATACCAGTCGTGGGGCAAAACCCTCATCAAAGAATGGATCTACGGAGGAGATTGGACCCTGAGTCTAAAGCACCTCAAGCGAGCGCTCTATCCACTGATCTAAATCCCGCCCAGAGAGTAAAGTTGTTACAAGTAACAAACATACACCTTGACACTGCGCAAGGGGCAGGGCGTAGCTAAGTGGTCCAGCGCTTGCCTGATGCACGATCGATCTAGGATCGATCCCCATCGGCGGGCCCATTGGGCTGTTTCTCGTTCCAGCCAGTGCCCTGGTATGTACTATCCTGTCTGTGGGATGGTGCATGTAAAAGATCTCTTATTGCTAATCGGAAAGAATAGCCCATGAAGTGGCGACAGCGGGTTTCCTCTCTCAATATCTGCGTGGTCCTTAACCATATGTCCGACGCCATATAACCGTAAATAAAATGTGTTGAGTGCGTCGTTAAATAAAACATTTCCTTCATACTGCGCAGGGCACCGAGTCTGGTTTAGCGTCGGTGCCGAGATACGACCCTTGCAGCAATGGCGTATGTTATACTATCACAGCCATTTTGTGATAATTGAAATCAGACATTGCATAGATCTTATGGTTTAGATTATCCATTTCCGTACATCCGGAGTGTATCTGGTCATCCTAGTGTTTCTAATACCACAAAATACCTCTTTAAAAACAACCATAAAACCCCCACAAACTACACGTACCTCTGAGAAGGTACAGTTATGGAGACGAGCTCTAGTCTACTTTTTTAAAAGAGTATGTACCTGTTTCAAAGTCACATACATTTGTTTCACTCTAGTGTAACTTTACTCACATGAGTTACAGGCTTGTAGAATAAACAGACTTAGTATCCATTTTCACTGGTTGAAACTTAGGATCTGCGACTTTAAACCAGATGACTTAACTTTGAGTTAAAACAAAACAGTACTAGTCAGGAACGGCGGAAATAAGTAGATAGTAGGGTGCTGACTGAGATCGAGGGTACAAAGCAAAGTTTCTATGGAGTTCGGGGGATATGCTCCCCCGAAAAACTTTGAAAACTATATGTCCTGAAATGCAATGTCTAGCATTCTAGAAGTAAAATTCATCTCTGCCTTAAGATTTACTACCAATAATATTTTTTTCATTTAGAATTATTAGGGGCTGGAAGGCGAGAGCCCCCCTCTCAGCCCCGGCCCCCTCCCGCTGCTTCGCTGTACCTGCTAATTACATACCTTGCTGGGTTTTCTCTTGGGTCTTTATTTGGTAAAAGACGTCACATGAATCTTGGCAAACTGAGCGGTATTTCTGCATTGATAAATAAATAAATAAATAAATAAATAAAACATTGATAAAACGTTATTTGCCTATAAACATATATAATTCGAAGCTAGTACATATATAAAACACATATAAGTTAATACACATTTTGCGTCATACATTATTATATTTCTTAATATTTCTGACATTTTATATTGTATGTAACAAACTGGTAGACGAAAAAATTAAAAGGGAAAACATAAAAATTAGGTTATTTGTTTACTTTTATTTCTGAATTAAAAACCCCCAAACAAATTCCCTTATAAAATATAACTCACAATGTTCTGATATTTGAAATATATAAAGATTATTTAATGAGAGCGAGGATCGTATGAAAATTAGGAAAAGAGTTTTTGAATTGTGTTATTGCCCGAACAAGAGCGAGTGGTAGACCACGATTTTAAAACGGGTTTCATCATTTTAGTGCGATAGTCGAGCTAGTATGATCGTTTGTTTATTATCCACATACATTAATAACAAACAATTTTAATAGAAACAAGCCATTAAATTTACAAAACCGATTGTCTTGTTTGTCAATCAAGCAGTCAACATTTGACTCGTGCTTACATCCACTGGACACATTCTCCAAGTGCTTATTTTATTATATTAAATGATATGGAGGCAAACGTACTAAATTTTGTTTTAATAAATACAATTATATGTACTTTTATTATTTTGTGTTGTTCTTCTCTTGTTAAGAGTATTGGAATTAACAAAGGAAATCAAACTGTTACAACAGTTAATAATATATGTATATAAATGCATTATAATAACTAAATTTACAATTAGAATTTTGTTTTTTAATGTTTGCGTCAGGCCTAAATATAAATGAATTAGGTTAAAATCCAAGTAAGATTAAAACAGAGATTAGATAACATCAAAATACATAATTTCAAATTAAATTCTTTTATACAGATATTAAACATCAGATGACAACTAAAATCATATAGAACCTATAAATGACAAGTCGTGTTTGTGATACACACAATATGAGGTTAGCTGACAGGTTACCGGTGGACTACCTATGCATTATTACACCCTTAGGAAATAGTTCCATAAATTATGTCAGTCAAAATAATTCAAAAGCATTACATTTTACATTACAGTATAATAACTAAATCAAAAATAAGATGTATTTAACATTAACTGCTTTCAAATATCTACCCTGTCGTGATTAGTGTGCTACGAACAATGACATAATTTTCTTGCTTAAAGCAAGAATGGAAATTCCCATTATAGAAATAGGTCATGTCAAATGCGGTCAATGTAACATCCGCAAACCACTGAATGCTCGTCGAATAATTATGACTCACGTTTGTCATACTTATTTTATATTTCCCTTTATATATTGAACTTTATGTATTATTTTTCTTTTCACTTGACCATTTACTATCATTATTATTTTTTTTTTTTTTGTCGTGAAGAAAACTTAAAGTTAAAAAATACTTACCTGAACACACAGTTCTTTGCATTCAGTTATGTTTGAATGTTCCGAGTTTTGGCACGGTAAACTGCACTAAAATATAAAAGAGTTAAAGTTTGTTTTGTGTAACGACACCACTAGAGCACACTGATATACTAATAATTGGCTATAGGGTGTCAAACATTTTAGCAATTCTGACATATCTGATGATATCAGTATAATCTTAGAGAGAAAATCCGCTACATTTTTCCATTAGTAGCAAGGGAACTTTTATATGCACGCTCCCACAGACAGGACATCACATACCACATGTCGTGGTGTACTGGGTGGAATACGGGAAAACAGTTAGAGAATGGGTCCACTGAGGTGATTCGATCCTACGACTCGAGCACCTCAGTTGAGCGATCTACAGACTGAGATAGACGCCACCGTAACATAAAGAAAAGCAAATGATTTTAGCGTTTTGCTTAATCAGGAAAGTGAAGGAAATGTTTATTTAACGACATACTCGAACATATTTTATTTCCAGTTATATGGCGTTGGACATATGGTTAAGGACCACACAGATACTGAAGGAGGAAACCCGCTGTCGCTACTTCATGGGCTACTCTTTTTCGATTAGCAGCAAGGGATCTTTTAAATGCACCATCCCACAGACAGGATGGTACATACCACGGTCTTTGTATGGGACAATTTTGAAATTTAGAATTGAATAGCCGAATTTTAAAAAAAAAGAAAAAAAGGTATTATTCGGGGTCTTTAAGAGAAAAAAAGTAAATAAATGGAATTGACTTTATAGCAATTAATAGGCGCATAGTTTTCCATCGGGCTGGTCTAAAATATTAAATCGTATAACTTTTTAAAATAAATTTACCAATATATACTATTAATATTTCTCATTAGGCCTGGCGTAAAAGGGTTCACAAAGGGGCGGGCTTTGCGTTCAGTCCAATAAGCGCTACAACACCCAACTAACACCCACCCAAGGTCGCTGGGCTGGATTTCCACGGGATAAACGCGCCGGGGCGTGATGAAGAGGCCTCCTACTCAGGCAACCTACCGCACCCAAAAACAGCATCCTATCACAGTGTCAACCCCCTCCCATCCCACCCAACCCCAGGTTATCCATACAGCAATTATTGGGTGAGTATTTAGAATGTTAATGACGATGTTGGTAGAGGGTAGAAATGGAGGGGAATGATTGGATAGTATAAGGAAATGATTATGTAGAATGAATAAGCCCGCCGTCCGCCGTCCGTGGTGTGAAGATGAGCGCTCTACCAACTAAGCTATATCCCGTCTGGAGTTTGAGTTCTTGTCTTGACCTGCCTTCTAACGGTCCATAATACCGACACTATAGTCAGTTGTTGAACAAAACCTCGTGACACTTGGAGAGTTAATACATGACTCGTACTCCTGTAATTCTGTTGCACATACGTGACAAATGGTGGACGTGTTGTATATCGGTTCCGTAAATATTTTACGAAGTTAGCTCGTGAATTAATGCTGTAAAGCCCTCGCCAAAATCTCGGGGGTTTTAACAATAATTTACTTGAGACAGATAATCCGTAATTCCTCATAGTTCGTTTGCGTTCCTCTTCATACCGTATATATCCTGTGATAGCCGCTGGCTGATTACAGCTGTGGCAAACAAAGCGGTTCTAATTCTATAACAGAAAACCAAGCTATCTGTTAGTTGCGAATTGCCTCCAGGTTCTCTCACTCCAAATCAATTGCGGACAGTGTTAACAATTTAGTTTTTATAAATATAAGAAAGCTGTTACCCATTTAGGCAATACCGTACACATACACAAAAAGTGTAGCGTTTTACATTTAATTTATTTACAAAGCAATGTGGTATTACAACGCCTTTAAGAGATTTGAGGGACGTTTTTACAGCCAATTAAATCGTAATTTTTGCAACAACCAAAAAATCGTTGTTGTACTTCCTGTTGCACCGTATAATGTTGTCAACGTCTATTTTACATTGCGTATAAACAACACTAAGTAACGGTATATTAATTGATTAGGAATGGATATATTATTGGCATAAATAAACTCTGTCACATATTGCTACCACAAAACAATAACGGTTATACTGTCGCTGTATATCAATAAATCATACATAAAATATTGCAATTCACGATGAGCTTAAATTATGTTTACTAATGGTAAACATTTTAAATATACACGATTGTATTAACTTAAGTTTATAATTAAGGCCCAAATAGTCTGGCAAACTCACTTAATTTGCCATATCTATTTTATATTAATTTTTAACATTAATTAATGTTAATTAACTAGACGTGTATTTATGTATAAGCATTGTAATGTACTTATGCATGGAACACGCTGTGAAATGATCGGCAATCAGAATAAACATATTCGTATTCTTATTAGTATTCATAAATCTAAACGATAAAACCGTTATAGTGATCAAAATCGTATCTCTGCACATATCCAGAATTAAAAAATGACATTGTGAAGGTTGTGGTTGTTTCCACGAATCTTGTCCGCTGCTTCGTCTACATGAGGAATGCCAATCCCCAGACATTTATAAATGTACTTCCTTACTATGACTTGTGTGTGTGTGTGGGGGGGGGGGGGGGGGTGTTGCAGGCAGCGTGGAGGTCCATTTCAGTTAAACGCAAACGAATAATATACAGAGTTTATTACATCATTAAATTTACAATATCGATTGCTCTGTCAATGATTCACACAATATAAAGTGGGCGGATGTCAGCGAAGAGTCACCGTTGTATTGTTGCACTCTTAGAAAATAGTTCTATAAATTAAGTCAGTCAAAATAAACCAAAATTTAATAACTACATGATGCCTTCAAAATTAACTGCTTTCTAACCCCTACAATGTCATATTTAGTTTGATACGAGAAATAACATAATCAGTCGTGCGGAGTCCAATAAATAGGTCAGGTCAAATTAGGTCAGTGTATCATTCGCAAACCATCGAAATGTACGTGGATACATTATGACACGCGTGTGCCATACTGATTATATATTACCCTGGATATCTCGAACAATGTGGATAATAAAGTTATATTTTGCACAGAAAATAGTTTATTTAATTAGAGGAGTGGCATAAAGGAAACGAGATTGTCAGAAATAAAGATTTTGTATTGAAAACAAAGAGTATTCAAAGATTGTCTCTGTCAAATAAAGATTTTGTATTGAAAGCATAGAGTATTCAAAGATTGTCTCTGTCAAATAAAGATTTTGTATTGAAAGCATAGAGTATTCAAAGATTGTCTCTGTCAAATAAAGATTTTGTATTGAAAGCATAGAGTATTCAAAGATTGTCTCTGTCAAATAAAGATTTTGTATTGAAAACATAAAGTATTCAAAGACTGTCTTTGTCAAAATAAAACCCGTCGGCTTTAACACACTTTTCCATTCTTTTTTCCATGCTTCAAAACATTCCTGGAAATACTTTCTGGAATGCTCTCTAGATGGCATGCCGCCATTTTATGTCAACCACGTCGCCAAATTGAGATCCTTTCATCAGTTTTTGTTTTTGTCTTTTTTTTGGCAGTCAGATTTGATGACAACAGGTGGAAGGGGTACGCATTTATAATGCCATGTTCTTTTCCAATTCATTCAAGAACATCAGTAAAATTTCCCTCTTTTTCTGGGTTTTTTTTTTTATAGTCCGTCAGAACTTTGGGCACCAATATCGCGCATACTTTACTCATGGCTAAATCTTCAATCAAAATATTACGAATTGAATCCTAATTCATGATTAGCATCTCAGCCATCATTCTACAATCGTTAAATGGTGATCAATGTTCGCTAAATGTCAAACCTTTTCGATTATTTTCATTGGAGTATGTAGTTTTGGGTCTACCGTTTTTCGAATTGTCGTGTATGGGGTTTTTTTTACCGTTAAACAAATCATTCGTACAACTGGAATTCACGGCCACGAGACATTACTTCACCACTAAAAAATTTATTTTAAACTTTGTTATGTTTAACGACGCCACTAGAGCACATTGATTTATTAATAATCGGCTAGTGGATGTCAAACATTTGGTAATTTTTACATATAGTTTTAGAGTTGAAACACGTTACATTTTTCCTATTAGTAGCAAGGGATCTTTTATATGCACCATCCCACAGACAGGATAGCACATACCACAGCCTTTGATATACAATGTACCAGTCGTGGGAAACTGGCTGGGACGAGAAATACACTCCAATGGGCCCACCGATGAGGGTCGATTCTAGACTGACCGCGTATCAGGTGAGCGCTTCACCACTGGACTACGTACTTCCCTCCTTTGATATTAAATAGACTGTCCTGGGTTAGCTTCCATTGTAAGTTGTTTCCGAATGATAAACTATTTTGAGGACTAAAATTACATAGTAAATATAGTCTCTAGTTTACATATCAGTGTCTGTATATTTAATTGGTTCTGTTCGTCCTAATGTGTTTAAATAGTCCAAACTGGATTTGGTATCCTAATAAAGTTGTACATACGAAGAATAAATATTAGGAAATCAAATTAGGTTTGCCCTAGACGAACAGAAACACATTTAATATACAGCTACTGATATTTTATGCATACAAATGTATTTAATATGCAATGTTAGTCATAAAACGTCTCTGTTAGTCGGCAACATACTAACAATGGCAACAAACTCGGGATAGTCCCTTTAAAATTAACTCTCAGTTATTTTCCGGCACCGATCATAAGACACATCATACATAAAGGGGTTATAAAGAAAAACAATTTATTTGATTAGAAAATGTTAGAACTCTTTAAAACAAACAAAGACACCTCGTATTACCAGCTTCAGATTAATTAAACTGCTTATTGAGATGTATAATTAAACTGCTCACTGGGATGCATCATTAAACTGCTCACTGGGATGTAGAATTAAACTGCTCACTGAGATCCATAATTAAACTGCTCACTGAGATGTATAATTAAACTGCTCACTGGGATGTATCATTAAACTGCTCATTGGGATGTATAATTAAACCGCTCACTGAGATGTATAATTAAACCGCTCATTGGGATGTATAATTAAACCGCTCATTGGGATGTATAATTAAACTGCTCACTGAGATGTATCATTAAACTGCTCGTTGGGATGTATAATTAAACTGCTCACTGGGATGTATAATTAAACCGCTCATTTGGGATGTATAATTAAACCGCTCATTGGGATGTATAATTAAACCGCTCATTGGGATGTATAATTAAACCGCTCACTGAGATGTATAATTAAACTGCTCACTGAGATGTATAATTAAACCGCTCACTGGGATGTATCATTAAACTGCACATTGGGATGTATAATTAAACCGCTCACTGAGATGTATAATTAAACTGCTCATTGGGATGTATAATTAAACTGCTCATTGGGATGTATAATTAAACTGCTCACTGAGATGTATAATTAAACCGCTCACTGGGATGTATCATTAAACTGCTCACTGGGATTTATAATTAAACCGCTCACTGAGACGTATAATTAAACCGCTCATTGGGATGTATAATTAAACCGCTCATTGGGATGTATAATTAAACTGCTCACTGAGATGTATCATTAAACTGCTCACTGAGATGTATCATTAAACTGCTCGTTGGGATGTATCATTAAACTGCTCACTGGGATGTATCATTAAACTGCTCACTGGGATGTATAATTAAATTGCTCACTGAGATGTATCATTAAACTGCTCGTTGGGATGTATAATTAAACTGCTCATTGAGATGTATCATTAAACCGTTCATTGGGATGTATAATTAAACTGCTCACTGGAATGTATAATTAAACCGCTCACTGGGATGTATAATTAAACCGCTTATTGGGATGTATCATTAAACCGCTCACTGGGATGTATAATTAAACCGCTCATTGAGATGTATAATTAAACTGCTCACTGGGATGTATAATTAAATTGCTCACTGAGATGTATCATTAAACTGCTCGTTGGGATGTATAATTAAACTGCTCATTGAGATGTATCATTAAACCGTTCATTGGGATGTATAATTAAACTGCTCACTGGAATGTATAATTAAACCGCTCACTGGGATGTATAATTAAACCGCTTATTGGGATGTATCATTAAACCGCTCACTGGGATGTATAATTAAACCGCTCATTGAGATGTATAATTAAATTGCTCACTGGGATGTATAATTAAACCGCTCATTTGGGATGTATAATTAAACCGCTCATTGGGATGTATAATTAAACTGCTCATTGAGATGTATCATTAAACCGCTCATTGAGATGTATCATTAAACCACTCATTGGGATGTATCATTAAACTGCTTATTGGGATGTATAATTAAACCGCTCATTGGGATGTATCATTAAACCGCTCATTGGGATGTATCGTTAAACCGCTTATTGGGATGTATCATTAAACCGTTTATTGGGATTTATACTTAAACTGCTCATTGAGATGTATCATTAAACCACTCATTGGGATGTATGATTAAACCGCTCATTGAGATGTATCATTAAACCGCTCATTGAGATGTATAATTAAACCGCTCATTGAGATGTATAATTAAACCGCTCATTGGGATGTATAATTAAACCGCTCACTGGGATGTATAATTAAACTGCTCACTGGAATATATAATTAAACCACTTATTGGGATGTATAATAAAACCGCTTATTGGAATGTATCATTAAACCGCTCACTGGGATGTATAATTAAACTGCTCACTGGAATGTATAATCAAACTGCTCATTGGAATGTATAATTGTATAATTAAACCGCTCATTAAGATGTATCATTAAACCATATTGTAAAATAACTGAAGGGAACCACGGATTTGGATTTGTTGCTTACATCGACCATTCTACAAAATATAAAAGTCAATGGACCACGTTTTTTATATTTATTTTAACGCAGTAAGATTCTTTGTAAATATTAAAGGAAGAATAGCAATTATTCCCGCTTGAATGAGAGAGAGAGAGAGAGAGAGAGAGAGAGAGAGAGAGAGAGAGAGAGAGAGAGAGAGAGAGAGAGAGAGAGAGAGAGAGTGACAGACAGACTGACAGACAGAGAGACATAGAGTATCTAAACATCAACATTAATCACTAGTCAATTAAGACTTTCTTATTATGTGAATGTTTTCAAAAGTTCCACTCACTGGAATGATAAATTAATTCACTGAAAAAATTTACATTTTGTTTTATTACTTTTTCCGAGGATCTTAATCTTTTTGTCTTTCACACTGCCTGTGTGGAAGCGATGCCGGCTTTAACTTGTCAAATGTAAATCCATAAAGGAAAACATCTTGTACAAAGTTAATTGCTTACGCTAGAGGCGCCAAAGAAAAACGGCTGTGTAGGTGACAACAAAATGAAAAACAAAATCTATTGCATTTATGTGGAAAAAAAAAAAAAAATGGTTTTGTCAGAGTGATTTTGCTTAGGTTTTTTTTTTAATTTGCTTTGTTACTTTTGTATGTCTTACTGTCAGTTAAAATCAAAGTTTGTTTTGTTTAACGACACCAATAGAGCAGATTCATTTCTTAATCAAAGGCTATTACTTGTAGTGTTAGGGGAAAGCCGCTACATTTTTATATGCGCTTTGCCATGGACAGGATATTCTCACCAAATTTAAAAACTTTTTTTAATAACCCCACTTGACAGGCACGACAGAAGCAAGTAGACATTGTGGGGAGGGGCTGACTGGGATCGAGGATGCAAAGCAAAGCTTCTAGGGGGTTCGGGAGTATATTTCCCCGAAACATTTTGAAAACTAGATGTCCTGAAATGCAATATATATATATATATATATACTGTCAATAATATGTTTGATTAAAAATTATAGGGGGGAGGGCTAGATCCCCCAAGCCCCCCCCCCACCCTTTGCTCCGCCGTGCTTGCTAGAGCACACTGATTTATTAATCATCGGCTATTGGATATCAAACATTGGCAATTTTGATATATAGTTTTAGAAATAAAACCCGCTAAAAAAATTTTTATTAGTAGCACCATTCCACAAACAGTACGTCACATACCACGGCCTTTGATATACCAGTCGTGATGCATTGGCTGGAACGAGAAATAGCCCAATGGGCCCACCGACGGAGATTGATCCCAGATCGACCGCACTGACCTACCGACGGGGAACGCTTTACCACTGGGCTATTCTAACCAATGCCATAGTATGTTGATGGCAAAGTGACTGTAAAAGCGGCCAATATCCTAAGCTAAAACTACAGGCCCCGATGGTGTCGTAGCTAAGCCATCGGACATAAGGCTGGTAGATACAGGGTTCGCAGCTTGGTTCCGGTGTAAACGGAATGCAAGTCCGTAGGAACAGTTGTCTGACCGGACTTAATCTCCTAAGAATGCAGGTCCTAGGTCTAATATACCTAGGAATGCAAGTCCTAGGACTTACGTTCCTTAGGAATACTGGTCTGACTGCCAGGATATCATGTCCGGGCCGGACCTGCATTCCTAGACAATCAAAATTTAAGTCCGGTCATACACATAAAAATTAAATTAGAAATGTAAACAAAACTAAAAACAGTTTCCTTTTTTGGTTTATTTAATTAACCTTGGATACTAGCGCCTCTATTTAAATAGTTTCTATTTATTCCAATATTTTCCATTTATATCATTTGCAAGAGTTTGTAAACGTTTTGTTGACCTTATTACATGAGCAGAACCAAGGTCTTTATTCATCACTAATAAATGTTTAAATATTTAAAAGTAGCTCAAAAACATTTTCCATAATTTGAAGCATATTAGTACTCGCAAACAAGTAAATTTGCCCATATTATATACCAACACAGTTATCTGTTACACATTATATACTGGTTTTTGATAATAATAATAATAATAATAATAATAATAATAATAATAATTTGCCTATAAAAATGTGATATTTGCGTTATATACATTATCCTGTTATATAATTTTAAGTTTGTACCTTTTTGTCAATAATGTTGCAGGCGCGTGTACATAGGGGGTGGGGTGGGGTGGCGTGTTCTAAACACCCCTCTTCAAAGCAAATTTCTAGGCCTCTCCTCTGCATAGCTTACTGAGCATGTGCCTGCTTTGTCAATTTTGCTCATTTTCAAAAATTAATTTGGTCTAAGATATGACATATCAGACTCTAGCCTCTATGATATCTTAGTCCCAACAAACCATATCATCGATAAAAAAATATGTTAAATAGTTTTCATTACTGTTTATCAATTAATAGAAATATCAATGACTATGAGTGAGTTTTAGAAGCTCAATAGGCTACTACACCGACTAAAACAAAACAGTAACCCCATAACAATTATCATACTGTCAGTAATATGCACACACAATTTACAAAGGTCCTTTTAAACAGACTAACTACTCATGACACTTTTACACCGGACAGTTTTGGTCGCAATAGGCATTCAGGCTCCCCTTTGGCTGATTTTTATTGGCCGAATGAAACGAAAGTGTCAGAATCTGGAATACAACGTATATTTATATTCGCATTACAAACAAACAAGAAACAAGTGTTTTATTTAACGACGCACTCAACACATTTTATTTTACGGTTATATGGCGTCAGACATATGGTTCAGGACCACACAGAGTTTGAGAGGAAACCCGCTGTCGCCATTACATGGGCTACTCTTCCGATTGGCAGCAAGGGATCTTTTATTTGCGCTTCCCACAGACAGGATAGCACAAACCATGGCCTTTGTTGAACCAGTTATGGATCACTGGTCGGTGCAAGTGGTTTACACCTACCCATTGAGCCTTGCGGAGCACTCACTCAGGGTTTGGAGTCGGTATCTGGATTAAAAATCCCATGCCTCGACTGGGATCCGAACCCAGTACCTACCAGCCTGTAGACCGATGGCCTGCCACGACGCCACCGAGGCCGGTATATTCGCATTACTGCCAAGTCGCTAAATAGGATTCCAGACAAATCAGTCTGCATTTTTACATGGATTACAACTAATATTGTGAGTAAAATTATGGAAATGCATGGTGAAGATTTTAGGCCAGCTCATTTTTCCAGAAAGTGTCCATTGCCCCCCCCCCCCCCCCCAACTGGGGGAGTGACCCACCCCCATCCCCACCTCTACCCAGTCTCGAATGCTTATGGTGTTCCTAACGGCCAGGTATAATAATACAGACCCTTTCCCCAACTCATATCTTATGCTTTTTATGGTCAAAACTGCCATAAGGCAGTCAGTGATAATTAAGTGTTTTGATGCTATTTTTAATTGTTCATCAATACAAGTCAAATTTTCATGCTTATTATTCCTGTTATTTTATATTGTAGTAACTGGTCATTATAGTACTAGCTATAAGTACTAACTACTAGAACTAAGTACAATTTTTAAAGTTTTATTTCAGGGATTTTCAGGAATCATATACAGTATATGTAATAAGCAAACTATCGGAAATAAATTCCACAGGATTAGGAATACAAGGATTGAAAGTCCTGTGGACTAGGAGTACCAAGAATAAAAGTCCCATGGACTTACATTCCTCGGAATGCACGTCCCACATACTTAAATTCCTAGGGATACAGGTCCCACAGACTAGGATTCCGAAGAATGGAAGTCCGATCGGACAAAGATTAAGAAAATCACAATTAATCAGATTGTGACTTACCGTCAAAATACAAACCTACAAAACATATTATTAAAAATTATGTTGGTGTATATAGGAATTGTCTTTTGTTGTTCACCAAAAGCAAGATGTTCGTCCTACTTCAATATACTAAAAAAAACATGTAAGACGACTACAAAAATTCACTCACGTGTCTGATCCACAAGTCTATGATGTAAATTTGTTTAATTAAGTTGATGCTCAAACTTAAAAATATTTTTGACATGGAGGTTTGAACCCACACTAATCTTAAGAGACTCGTATACTTATCCCTCACACTACGAGGGAAGGCTGCCAAAAGCTCTCTTATTTGTCGTGTCTTTCTGACAGCTCGTGCAAATTGCAGAGTATAATAAATGGACATCTAATTTGCCGGACTCGTATTTCTGTCACTGCTGTAGAAGGAATTTAAGTCCGGTAGGAATACAAGTCCTAGGATAAAAACAACTTAAAAATAAACCAGGAATGAAAGTCCGGGTAGGACTATGGTTCCTAAGCTATGGAGGTCCGATAGGACTATTGTTCCTACGGACCTGCATTCCTTTTACACCGGCTTTCACACAGAGCGAATTTTAATGTCTCCATGGGGAGATGTAAGATCAAATACACACTCTTCTCTCTCACTAATCACTAACAACTAACAACTAGCCCACTGTCCTGGACAGACAACCGAGATAGCTGAGGTGTGTGCCCAGGACAGCGTACTTGAACCGTAATTAGATATAGGCACAAACATAAGTTCAAATGAAAAAGATAAAACTCTTTACGTTAGTGAGGCCAGGCCCGTGCTTATAATACTTTTTAAAGTACAGGCTCAATCTCTAATGACGTCACACGCATACAATTTGTATAGCGTTGCCATGACATTAGTGTCTCAGACACTACTGGAGTCTCGAGTCTAGACTCAAACGGTTTTCTAAGCAAAGGGCCAGGACATCAATAGTAGATCAAAATAAGCGGCGACTTCAATATTCCATGTAGTTAGTAATGTTAAGTATTGTTCTAAGCAATGCCAGTGACGTAATATAGTCATTACCGTAAAACGTAATCGTCGCAAACCAATAGCCGATGTATTTGTCGTGCTGGGGTGTCGTTAAAAATTCATTCTTTAATCGTCGCAACCCAATAGCCGATGTATTTGTCGTGCTGGGGAGTCGTTAAACATTCATTCATTAATCGTCGCAATCCAATAGCCGATGTATTTGTCGTGCTGGGGTGTCGTTAAACATTCATTCATTAATCGTCGCAACCCATTAGCCGATGTATTTGTCGTGCTGGGGTGTCGTTAAACATTCATTCATTAATCGTCGCAACCCAATAGCCGATGTATTTGTCGTGCTGGGGTGTCGTTAAACATGCATTCATTAAGCGTCGCAACCCAGTAGCCGATGTATTTGTCGTGCTGGGGAGTCGTTAAACATTCATTCATTAAAGGTCGCAACCCAGTAGCCGATGTATTTGTTGTGCTGGGGTGTCGTTAAACATTCATTCATTAATCGTCGCAAACCAATAGCCGGTGTATTTGTCGTGCTGGGGTGTCGTTAAACATTCATTCATTAATCGTCGCAGAGGTTAATGTTCTGTTTTGTGCAGGTTTAGATTTGTCCAACCAGTCTTGAGTGGCATGACGTTGTCAAAATATCCTTTTGACTATCTTGGGCAGAGATACGATTTTGACAATGTTAACGGTTTTGTCGTTCAGATTTACAAATGCCGGTGACTTTAGCTCTTGTTTACTTACTTCAACAGCACATCTAAAAGGTCACATTTGGTGCGCTTATATCTATCTATATATAGAACTAGGTCATTCTAAAAATAGTTAAGAATTATTCCCATCACGTTGTGACGCAGTCGTTTCTACACTATTAGCATTGAAGGTGATACATTTATGATTTAACAAGGCGTCAGTAGGAAGACGGAATCAATAAAAGCACGTGCCGTTTGTGCCTCCAGGCTAGTCCCGTCACTTGTAGCGAAATCAAATTAATGACAATTTAATACCATCTCCTTACTTTCTCCTAAATAAAGTAGATCATAGAATTAAGTTTGGAGCTAGAGGATTTTAACACGAAAGATAATGGTGACGTTAAAATTTCTAAAAATGCTTTAATTTACCTTGAGGGCGATCATTCCTATGATCCGTCGTACCTCAGGCGGGAGATCTCCCACTAAGTTGTATTATGTCTGAGAGAGAGAGAGAGAGAGAGAGAGAGAGAGAGAGAGAGAGAGAGAGAGAGAGAGAGAGAGAGAGAGAGAGAGAGAGAGAGAGAGAGAGAGAGAGAGAGAGAGAGAGAGAGAGAGAGAGAGAGATGAAATAATGAATGTTTAACGACACCCCAGCACGAAAGATACATCGGCTATTCGGTGCCAAAATATGGTAATTCAAAACCTGAAGTGATGATCAACATCAATATAAAAATTCAAGAGTCAAATAAAAATACAGTGTAAAGAACTGTGCAAAAATACAAATATCACAGATAGATCAAATTAAAATTTCGAGTAAACGTCAGTATCACGTAAAAACTAATAAAAATTCTGGATGTAATCGAAATGATTCCATCACATTTCTTTGACCAAATATATCTTTTCGAGTTTCTTTCAGATACTTACACACCAACAAAATGTGGCGTACAGTCAGAGTACACTGACAGGGCGCACACAGACGTGGAGGATCTTTCTTCAAGATAAATTAATGGATCAAGTAAGTATGGACGATGCGAGCACGACACACGACTATTTCATCCTTCCTGTGCTACCTATAGGAGGACTGCCACTCTTCCTAGACCGGCTTGATGGCATGAAGCTTGTTCGCAACCGCACAGTCCCAATCATGTTGCCAAGACGAAAAGACAAATTGGTTGTTACTATATTTAAACTCAGTATAGGGCACACCAACCCTGGCACGAGGCAAATCCAAAGCAGACTTGGCAGCTGAATCTGCCTTTTTATTACCCATGATGGTCCAACTTCATATTGCGTAAAGCTTGTAGACACGAAGGTGAGTCGGTAAAAATAATAAATTTGAATGCAATCGAATCCTTGATTCACGATACCTGTCTTGAATTTCCATGAAATATTTTTTTATATACAACAACATCTGTACGATCTTTCTTCAGCTGCGCAAGATCGAACACAATGTTAGGTGGTGAAATACACCAAGGTGGTAAAACAAAATATGAAGGAGTTTTCAAAGTGTCAATTAAATCAATGTTGAAAATCGACAAAAATCGCTGAATGCGAAGACCAAATGTACGAATAGCATTTGGTATTGCATCAAACAACTTCATATATTTGTAATCAAACACTATTTGGTGTGTAGGATCTTTTGGTAATGATTTAATCTTGCTGGCATACTGCAGAGAAAGCTTTGCACGTCTAGCACCCAAACAAGGTTCGTGTGCATCAACGTACAAGCTCTCTACAGGAGATAATTCTGAAAGCACCAAGACAAAGCCTACGTCCCTGATTGTGTATAGGATATAGCATCTGCAAATAAGACTTGCGTGCCGACCCATACACAATGCATCCATAATCATGTTTTGACCTCACTAGAGATCTATATAGACAGAGCATAACCTTGCGGTCTGCTCCCCATTACGTATTACCAATAAATTTTAAAATATTGAGAGCTTTAAAGGGACATTCCTGAGTTTGCTGCATTGTACGATGTTTCCGACTAATAAAATATTTCTATGATTAAACCTACATATTAAATATATTTTCTTGTTTAGAATATCAATGTCTGTATATTCAATGTGTTTCTGGTCATCTCAGTATTTGTAAGAAGCCCAAACTGGATTTTTTCTTTAAATAATTTCGTACGTACGAAAAATAATTTTTAGAAAAAAAACGAAATTTAACCTAGTACAAATATTAGAACGATCAGAAACACGTTGAATATACAGCCACTAATATTTTATGCAGAATAATATATTTGATATGTAATTACAATCGTTAAAAAGTTTCTGTTAGTCGATAACATCTTAAAAATTGCATCAAACTCAGGAATGTCCCTTTAAGCCCTTCTTTTTAACATATTTAAGATGAGGCACAAAGAATAGCTTAGCTTTCTGTCAAATATAACCCCCAGAAATGTGGTCTCCTCCACAAATGGTATGGGATTGTTCTACAAAAACAACAGTGGATCTAAGTGGAGACCTCTTTTCTGGCAGATATGCATACAAACCGTTATTGCCATTGAGAATCTAAAGCCATTGTCAGTTGCCCATTGATGAAGTTTATTTAAACAAAGCTGTAACTTAAGTTCAATGATATTCATATTGGACGATCTATAGCAAATCTGAAAATCATCGACATATAACGAGCAATCCACACCAGGGGTTAAACACTGGGTGATGCTGTTAATTTTCACAGAAAATAAAATTACAGACAGGATACTACCTTGAGGTACACCCATCTCTTGTGGGTGAATATCGGATAAAGTCGATCCACCCGGACTTTTAAAAGATCCATCTTTTAAAAATTGAGAAATAAAAACTGGAAGTCGACCTCTTAGGCCCATGTCATGGATGTCTTTTAAAATCCCATACTTACACGTGGCATCGTAAGCTTTTTTAAGTGCTGATTATGGATGAAAGCTTCCCTACATAACGTTTCAAATCTAACAAGAAGATCAACATTGCACGTTATTAAGCAATTTGTGAGATTCAAGATACCAGACAAGTCTACGGTTGATCATTCGTCCCATGGTTTTACAAATGCAACTTTTTGAGGCTTTTTTTTTGTTTGTCTTTTCAGGAATTTTTCTTTTTGCTGTTGTTGTTTTGTTGTTGTTTTTGTTGTTGTGTGTTTGTTGTTGTTGTTTTGGTTGGGGGGTTTGGGGGGGGGTGAGAGGGTGGGGATGAAATGACTTTTGAAGTTGTACACCAATTAAATAAAAATAGCATCGTGAAAACCAGTTGTTCGAATATTACTGTTTGGTCATATAAAAACAAATCCTTTTTCGTCTCTTGGTTTTTAACAGTTTGTTTTTGTTTAATGACACCACTGGAGCACATTGATTAATTAATCATCGGCTATTGTTAATCATCGGCTATTGCATGTCAAACATTTTCTGACACGTAGAAACCTGCTACATTTTTTTTTTACATTAGAAGGAAAGGATCTTTTATATGCACTTTCCACAAACAGGACAGCACATACCACGGTCTTTGCACTAGTTGGAATGATAATTATTTTTACAAGTAGGTAGAATATGTGTTTATGTCTATGTCTGTCAATTGTAGTCTTACTATTAATGATGACACAGAAAGTTAAAGTGCCCGACGCTGATTCGTCCGCCTACCTTTTCACAAACGGAGACATTCTCGACACATATATATGACTTGTAAACATCAAAGACGTCAGCCGCGGTGGTTTGAAGTTGTTTTCCAAACTGAAAATAAACACAATTTTGCTTTATATAGTCGTGTCAGGATTATTATGACAAAGAGACAGACAGACAGACAAAGTTAAACAGTAATAATACAATAATAAAAGTACACAAGCCACTGCTATTGAGTTATCAGTTGTTGATATACTTGGGTTTCTAAAATGTACAATCTGTGATTTGTTGTTATTTATAAACAGTTCATTATTGTTACAACATATGGCTAAGGCATCTAAAAAAAATTTGTAAGTCACTTTGCGTTTTCGCTAATAGTACAACATCATCAGCATATATTAAAATATTAATAACTTCTCGTTCTATTTCTATACCTATGTCAAGAGCCTTAATTACTGCGACCATTGATAAATAAATTAAATAGCAGTGGAAACAAGATACACCCCTGTTTTAATCCAGAATGGATGTCAAACCAGTCAGTAGTACAATGATTAGTGAATATATACCAGATTATTTATATATAACAAATAACTGTTTAAACATGACAGGGTGAGATACTAACTGAGAGAGTGATTGCGTTTGTGAATGATGAAGACACGGACGGATAGAAGACGGACAGAAGGAAAGTGTGTGTGTGTGTGTGTGTGCGTTCAGGTATATATATGTATGTAGGAGAGAAACGGAGAGCTTTGTGCATATGTGAGAGTAAGAGAGAGAGAGAGAGAGAGAGAGAGAGAGAGAGAGAGAGAGAGAGAGAGAGAGAGAGAGAGAGAGAGAGGTTGGTGTGTGGGGGATGACACATAGATATAAAAGTGATCAACTGCCGAAAGTTCGCTGTAAAATCAGAGAATCAAAATATGTGCACACATCTATCTACATACACAAGCACAGACACACCTTCACATACGTATACACGTGTACAAATATTGATTGTTTTTGTTATTGTGTGTACATGCATACATGTGTGTGTACGAGTGTGTATGTGAGCGTTCGTGCGCGCGTGTCTAATATGTATGTGAGTGTGCGTTTGTGCGCGCGTGTCTGGTATGTGTATGTGCGTTCGTGCGCGCATCAGGTATGTGTGTACACACCAACAATAATCTGTGCTTGCTACAGGAAATCGCAGCTATCAATGTAAAGTATTATTGCAGGACTTAACGACGGCACTGACGGCACTGACGGCAATTGCCATCGTTCAGATATATCTTGCTGAATGTCAGGAGCATCACTGACGGATCTTTTTGTGCTCCTCAAAGATGGCAAAATGTATACACCTGGTGTACATTATATCTGCTAATATATAACATTTGTACATTTAAAAAAAAAAAAAAATTGCACATACACATACCAGGGTCAAAATTGCCGTTGGTGGAGCGTTTCACAATTTTGTTTTAATTGCTGTACCGGCCTCGGTGGTGTCGTGGTTAAGCCATAGGACATAAGGCTAGTAGGTACAGGGTTCGCAGCCCGGTACCGGCTTCCACCCACAGCGAGTTTTAACCAGTCAATGGGTAGTTGTTATATCACTACACCCTCTTCTCTCTCACTAACAACTAACAACTAACCCATTGTCCTGGACAGACAACCCAGATAGCTGAGGTGTATGTCCAGAACAGCGTGCTTGAACCTTAATTGGATATTAGTACGAAAATAAGTTAAAATGAAATGAAATTGCTGTGGGAGACAAATTCTTAAGTTCGAGTCCTGAATATTGTATAAACCTGGTTATTGTATATTTAGACCATACCGGCCTCGGTGGCGTCGTGGCAGGCCATCGGTCTACAGGCTGGTAGGTACTGGGTTCGGATCCCAGTCGAGGCATGGGATTTTTAATCGAGATACCGACTCCAAACCCTGAGTGAGTGCTCCGCAAGGCTCAATGGGTAGGTGTAAACCACTTACACCGACCAGTGATCCATAACTGGTTCAACAAAGGCCATGGTTTGTGCTATCCTGCCTGTGGGAAGCGCAAATAAAAGATCCCTTGCTGCCTGTCGTAAAAAGAGTAGCCTATGTGGCGACAGCGGGTTTCCTCTAAAAACAGTGTCAGAATGACCATATGTTTGACGTCCAATAGCCGATGATAAGATAAAAAATCAATGTGCTCTAGCGGCGTCGTTAAATAAAACAAACTTTATTATTTATTTATACCATATACTGTGGTCTCTTCGAGCCTGACAATTGTATCTCACGCTCTCTCGGGTTACTTGCTTGTGTATCGCAGTTACAAAGATGATTGGCGCAATTTGCTGGTCATTAACAGCAAATCACGATTTCGTGTGACCTACATAACATTCAGTCGTACTGGCCAGAAGTGATATTACCACTGTTTCATAGTTGGGGTCTATTTATGATCAAAACTACTTCTTTTATATCGTTGGCGTCTTTTTCATCCTACATTCGTTTTATGTTTGTGCACCTTAATATTATACTTCCCTTGCTAAATGAGCAATCAGTTGGAAGAAACACGGCATTTGGTTATCAGGTTAGTATGTCTGATAAATCATTATATGAGCTACATTCAGAAGTGTTCTTTAATATTATCTGTGCCATGTAATCTCTCTCTCTCTCTCTCTCTCTCTCTCTCTCTCTCTCTCTCTCTCTCTCTCTCTCTCTCTCTCTCTCTCTCTCTCTCTCTCTCTCTCTCTCTCTCTCTGAGAGGTGTCTAATATTCTCTTCCCTCTCTCGTTCATTCTCTTTCTCTCTCTTTGTCTGTCTATTTGTATGTATGTCTGTCTCTGTCTCTTTCTCTTTCGCTCTTTCTTTCTCACTCTTTCTCTCTTCCTATCTCCCCTGCGCGTGCTGTAACCTCACCGTGGTGCAGGGGTGTAACATTTTCTTTGAGAATGGCCAATACAGCACAAAATTTAAGTTTTTAGTAAAATTCAGTATCCGTAAAATTCTGTGATATTTGTGTTTTTGCAGTTCTTTACATTGTTTTTGTTTAAGTCTTGAATTTTTATATTGATGTTGATCATCACTTTATTTATTTGCATTACCATAGTTTGACACCCAATAGCCGATGTATTTTTCGTGCTGGGGTGTCGTTAAACATTAATTCATTCATTCATACTCTTCCTATCTAAAATAATATTGTATGTTAAATGTGTTTGTACTTTTATTTTTGACAGATTCTTAACATTATACCTATCTCCAGAAGAGTAAGTAAAGTATTTAACTCTGTGTTCTGTTCAAAACTTTTAAACAGTATTAAACGATTCTGGATTTTTCCTCTGGTATTCAAAACGTTTTATGGTAGACATTTGGAGGCTATAATCTACTAAATACGATTCATCACTGACCACAATTGATGGCTGATGCTATTCCATATTTTGAACTTGTGCATACTTTTCCATCTCTTTGGTGAAACTCTTAGACATTTATTACTTTTTCGTCGTTTTAGATGAAGTGACGGACTTGACAACTGTGGTGGCAGGCAGTACCCATGGCGGGTGTTACCGGTGGGGCAGGCAGTACCCATGGCGGGTGTTACCGGTGGAGCAGAATATTCTCAACTTTCGCCAACACCTGATATCATTACTGTTATGACAGTGATTCATGAGTGCACGTCAACACAGCTGTACGTATTCTAATGAGCTCTGTCCGGTGCTAGTTTTGATTTAGTAAAACTAGTCTGAGAGTGGCAGTCCTCTTTGTGGCGATGCAAAAGAGGTGAACTTTCAAATAAAGAATCTCCTTACAAAATGGCTGTCCTCCTATAGACGACGCAGTAGATACAGATTCATGGAATCATCCACTATTTTGCCAAATGTCTATTCAACTGTATTGTGCGGAGATACGGCCCTGGGCCCCGTTCCACGAAGCCATCTCAGCCCTAAGATTACCTTAGGCGCATAGCTACCCTATGCACTTAAGTTGATCTTAGGGCTAAGATCGCTTCGCGGAACGGGGCCCTGATCATGTGTTGCGGTTTTGTTGTTCATATTTATCTTCCAAATTCTAACTGTGTTTTGCTTTTATTGATCTTTGAAATCAATATGAACGTATAGAATATGACTGGGGTGAAAACTGCATACCTCGCAACAGGTTTTAGTCCGAGCAAGATTTCCGTTTGTTACTCCCCCCAAATAAACACATTTACTGCTTTTTCCCCCATTTTAAAAACACTATCGTACCATAAAACTGTTTTAAATATAAATCACAATAGTGATAAGTGCATTTGGAATCACCTTTGGCTGAATTATTTCAAAATTTGTTTGGTCATTGGAAGAAATAATTAATTCGTACGTACGGAATTAATTTAGACAGAAATTCAGAAATACATCGGTTATAGAGATATTCGTATGCTGAGCATGAAACTGTAAGTAAATTGTTATTTTAATAATGTAAAAATATTTTATCGACACAAAATATAAAAAACGTGTAGCTTTGGTTTCCAATACAACGTAAAAGATTGACATAAAATAATACACCACAACCATACACCTCCCTAGAACTGCAATTACCTTCTTGATTTGCAATTACCGTTAATGTTATAATAAGACCGTTCAAACTATCCACTACTTCAAATAAATCATCATTCTATACACATTGTCATTTGGAAAATAACGTTCTCTCATTTCTGAACGAATGGATGTTTGATTTATCCGCTATAACGTTAACATTCTGATGGGTATAAGCAATTTTATAGACTATAATGTCTCAATTGAAAGTAAAATATGATCAAAACATATTAAAAGAAACAAAGTAATGTTGTGCAAAATGTACAGGCTCACAGCAGGTAGTAATTAGCTAATTATCAAAAACCATATTTTACCTGGTAAACAAGACCGTGGGTAATGATGTACTTTGTATGTAGCGTACATAGACCAGTTTGAACTCTGCTGCACCAGTTCGAGTGCTACCGAGAAAGTAACAAACTTCAAGGAACATGCATTAAGTTGCCATTAACCATTTGAGGGCGGGACATAGCCCAGTGGTAAAGTGCTCGCCTAATGCGCGGTAGTTCTAGGGTCGATACCCGTTGGTGGCTCCATTGGGCTATTTCTCGGTACAACCAGTGCCTCACAACTGGCGTAATAAAGGATGTGGTATGTACTTTTATGTATGTGGGATGCTGCATATAAAATATCCCTTGCTGCTGATTGGAAAGAGTAGCCTCTTGCGTGGCGGCAGCGGGTTTTCTCTCTCATCATCTGTGTGGTCATTAAACATATGTCCGACGCCTTATAACTGCAATTAAAATGTCTTCAGTGCATCGTTGAATAAAATATTTCTTTCTTCTAACCATTTGAACTCACCTATGTGGTCCATGTGTCAGATACCGAGACGCAACACCCCTGGTGATTTTTAGAGACAAGGGTTTTGGGATACTCTTTTATATATCCTTTGATAGTCACTTGTGTGTACGAACAAAATTGAACAGGTTTACCCTTGCACATTTTGTGTCTCCAAAGTACTATGTGAAAATATGAAAGTTGGTATCCATATAAATGGGATAAAGTCCAAATGGATATTATTCATCCTAAACTAGATGCTAATAACAAAAATGTACTTAACTAATGATCACGTGTATATAACTGATATCTACATCGAATGTTGTCTTTAGGCGTATCTAACACTAGGAAAGTATTGACGTTTTTTTTTAATCCTCCAGTCTTCTGATCTGATTCAAATATGACGTCTTTCATATGTACAGTTTCTGGGATTATTGCTTTTTGGGGCTTTGCTCTGGATTTTCCATCAGTATGCCCACCAGGTCTCGTGGTATTAGATTACCAACCGACCATTTCATCTCCAGTGATCCTTTTGAAATGTGTTAGCCGTGTCCATATGGTTCGGAAATAGCCTGACTGCCTGGTATGACTGAGGGGCGGGACGTAGCCCAGTGGTACAGTGTCCGCTCGATGCGCGATCGGTCTGGGATCGATCCCCGTCGATGGGTCCATTGGGATATTTCTCGTTCCCGCCAGTGCACCACGACTGGTATATCAAAGGCCGTGGTATGTACTACCCTGTCTGTGGGATGATGCAAATAAAATATCCCTTGTTGTTAATCGAAAAGAGTAGCCCATGACGTGGCGACAGCGAGTTTCCTCTTTCATTATCTGTATGGTTTTTAACCATATGTCTGACACCATACAACCGTAAATAAAATGTGTTGAGTACGTCTATAAATAAAACATTTCTTTCTTTGGTATGACTGATATCAAACAACAAGTTGGCAATTTGTTCTCTTTATGTGAATTCTCAGGGAATGTCTGTAGGGTAGAGAACGCTGATGTATACTCGGTTGTAGCTCAGTAGTATCATCCTTGGTCTGGCACAAAACTTTCAGACATTTCTCATGCCACACATGGTTTTGTTTTGTTATATGTGTTATCTGTATCCGCATCCCACAAAGAAGGTATATGAAATGCTCAACTTCTTAAATATATAATCGTAAGTTTCTGTTGATCTTTCATGAGCTAAAATACGTATGAACGAAGTCTGGATGCTGCACAGAAGCGCTGTTGGTATCATAGCTACTAAAGATATGCACAGCAGGGATGGCTAGTCAGTGTATTTCCCAGCATCTTTGATGATGTGTGAGCATCATTAAGATATCTCTTGTTACCAACTCCTGTGTGAAACAAATCGTAATTGGAATTCCCGTGAGACGTTGAGTGTATAAAGACATTCATATCTGGGGAATCGTATATTATTGTGGACTCAAAAGGCCAAGTGGCAGCAATATATAGGCACAGTCTGACACTGAAGTGTGATCTTTGTGTCTGCATCTTCTTGTGTACAATTCGGATCTAAAATCGTCTTGAACATGATTTGCATACCATCAGAAATTGAAACATATACTTCTTCTCACAAATAGGACCTTCTTGCCAAGAACTTGGGGACACAGTTTTCTTTTCTGTTCTTTGTATTTTTAGTTTCTTGAGACATTTGTCGAGATTACTTTGATCATGAGTGGTTTGGAAGAACCCTTCTTGCTCACTCTGTAGATTTGTTCAAAAGACAGAATGTGATTTTTCAGGAAAAAATGAAAATATTCTTACATTTTCCCTCCATCCGATTGCATGTAATTGATAGTTGATGGGAAAATGTTTGA
This sequence comes from Gigantopelta aegis, assembly GCF_016097555.1. NCBI lineage: Eukaryota > Metazoa > Mollusca > Gastropoda > Neomphalida > Peltospiridae > Gigantopelta > Gigantopelta aegis. The sequence continues at coordinate 12,351,973 of NC_054708.1, read as the reverse complement.
AACTAAAAGCTACCTGAATTTCAAACATCTGTTCTAACATGCATTACTATTTACCCTCATCAGACAGAAAAACAGTGCCACTCTGATGGTTTCGATGAAGTTGAGAAAACTGTTATCATTAACGCCTTGTTCACAAAAGAAAACTGGGCATACACATCAGCCATTTGGGCTGTCAAATCGCAGTAAAGAACTTAAACTTAAAACAGACATGGTTTAATGGTTAATCGTTAATCGTCAACGAGAGAGTAGTAGATGTAATGGCTTTACACCTAAATGAACCGTTAAATCTTAACAGGAAAACCGTTATCCATGATCAAAACCATACCTCTGCACAATGGGTATTTGGCAAAATAGTGGCTGATTCTATAAAAAAATCTATCTGGTGCCTTGTTCTGAACTAGAAGTGAAACTTAACCCGACACATATTTAAGGCTAAGGTCATTAAATACAGTGCTCTTGTGCTTTTTAAAAATAAAGATCATGTAAATGTTGCATTTTTTTGCGCGAGCCGACAACCTCGGTAGCGTGTATGGTGAAGTTTTAAGTACCATCACAAATCTTTCTAGCTTCCTCTTTCATCTTTAGCTTTCAGCGCTGGCCAATGGGAAGAGAGGACATATAGGCGTTGATGGGGGTAGACCATACACATGTCATCATTAAGAGACGTGCCCTGTCTCAGAAGCATAAAGAACAAACAGTTCTAAGGTCTTCGCTGCTGACACCGGGGCAACCAAAAACAGGCGACACGCTAATTTGACTGACATCAACCTTTAAACTAACCAGCTCGGGATGTCGCAAAGAAAGCCTGTTAATGCTGAGCTTTCAGTTATGTTTGTGGAGGAAAGTGGTGCATCATGGCCAAAAAGTGCTACAGAAATGGGATAATATGACAGCACCATTATTACTAATCTACTTAACTAACTCTGTTGAAGGGAGTCTTCTGAATTTGTAGCCATTGTAAGATTTGTAGTCGTGTGCCAATATTTGTAGCAGACATTATCGGGGTTTTTCTTGATATATTGTTTTTCGGACATCTGGTTTGGGTTACTACAAACATTGGCACGACAACTAACACGTTTTTGAAATAATGATAGTGATATTCTAAACATGAATTTAAAAGGATCAGTTAGTCGTAAACGGGTTACAATGACAGAACATTTTTAGATAGTCTCTTTAAATGTAACATTTAAGTTTGAGCTACTACTATCTGTATGTGTGTGTATGTATGTGATTGTGTGTATGTATGTGATTGTATGTGTATGTGTATGTGTGTATTTGTGTATGTGTGTGTGTGTATGTATGTATGTGTGTGTATGTGTATGTATTTATGTGTATGTGTATGTGTGTATTTGTGTGTGTATGTGTATATATGTGTGTGTATGTGTATGTGTGTGTGTGTATGTGTGTGTATTTGTGTATGTATGTGTGTGTATGTGTATATGTATGTGTATGCATGTATTTATGTGTGTATATGTGTGTGTGTGTGTGTGTGTGTGTGTGTGTGTGTGTGTGTGTGTGTGTTTGTGGAGGTCTACAGGTACCCCATACATGTTTCAAGCACAAGGCTACTTGATACAGTGGTACTAGATAAAATAAAACTGCATACATTTTTGCCCAGATGAAACTATTTTTTTACAACCAACACACTCACATTTGTGACCTATCACAGGACATGTGGTGTCCACTGCTCTTTCAAACGTTGGGTGCATCTCGAACTTTGACCCACCCGGAAGTTATTAGCTTTAGTACTACCTATAGAGGCAATAGTAGAAAATTCAGAACAGTGTTGTTAATAATTCATAATGGTAGGCCTCGTGTCCTTCATTGTCATGAGTGCCCCAAGCAAAAAAAGAAACTATTTCCAGAAGTATGTAAACAGGTCATCTGATATTCAGTCCCTCATTTTCTATTTCCGGGATATCGGACCATTACTGTCTGACTGCTTTGCTGTATTTGCCTATGAGCTATTCCAAAAGTTACGACTTTAAAGAAAAGTGAATTTTATTTATAGTATGTGCATATTATTTTGGTGTTTTTTAAACGAATCCTTGATTTTGAATGATTTTGTTTGTACATGGTGGGGCGGCAAGTATAACTCCACAGATAAGATTTTATAGGGAAAGAATTTGAGTGATCCAATGTTTTGTATAAGAGATAAAATATTTTGAAAAACGTATATAATTAAATTTTCTGCAATAAACATCAATTTAGGACATTCTGAATCGTAAGTAAATTAAGTATTTCCAAATCTGAATGACAAAACAATTATCCACGATTACGACCATATCTCAGCACAATGCAGAGTCGAATGGGTATTTGGCAAAATAGTGGTTGATTCCATGAATCTTCATTTAGTGTTTGGTCTATAGGAGGTCAACCACTCTCGAGGAAACAATTATATGCTGGACAATATATAATTCCTGTAGCGCTCTAAGAGGACTGCCACTCCCAGACTAGTATACTAAATCAAAGCTAGCACAGGACAGAGCGCATTGGAATAAATATAGTTGAGATAACATACGCTCATGTACCACTCAAGTGATATCAGGTGTTCGCGAAACATGAGCATATCCTGCCCCACTTGTGATGAGTATTACCACCCGTCATGAGTACTTCCACCCGTCATTTGTACTGCCACCCGTCATGAGTACTGCCACTCGCCACTAGTATTGCCACCCGTCATGAGTACTGCCACCCGTCATGAGTACTGCCACCCGTCATGAGTACTGCCACTCGCCACTAGTATTGCCACCCGCCATGAGTACTGCCACCCGTCATGAGTACAGCCACTCGCCACTAGTATTGCCACCCGTCATGAGTACTGCCACCCGTCATGAGTACTGCCACTCGCCATGAGTACTGCCACCCGTCATGAGTAATACCACCCGTCATGAGTACTGCCACTCGCCACGAGTACTGCCACTCGCCACGAGTACTGCCACCCGTCACGAGTACTGCCACTCACCACGAGTACTGCCACTCGCCACGAGTACTGCCACTCGCCACGAGTACTGCCACGAGTACTGCCACTCGTCACGAGTACTGCCACTCATCATGAGTACTGCCATCTGCCATGAGTACTTCCACCCGTCATGAGTATTGCCATCCGTTATGAGTACTTCCACCCGTCATTAGTACTGCCACCCGTCATGAGTACTGCCACTCGCCACTAGTATTGCCACTCGTCATGAGTACTGCCACCCGTCATGAGTACTGCCACCCGTCATGAGTACTGCCACTCGCCACCAGTATTGCCACCCGTCATGAGTACTGCCACCCATCATGAGTACTGCCATTCGCCATGAGTACTGCCACCCGTCATGAGTACTGCCACCCGTCATGAGTAATGCCACCCGTCATGAGTACTGCCACTCGCCACGAGTACTGCCACTCGCCACGAGTACTGCCACCCGTCACGAGTACTGCCACTCGTCACGAGTACTGCCACTCATCATGAGTACTGCCATCCGCCATGAGTACTGCCACCCATCATGAGTACTGCCATCTGCAATGAGTACTGCCACCCGTCATGAGAACTGCCACCCGTCATGAGTACTGCCACCCGTCATGAGTACTGCCACCCGCCACGAGTACTGCCACCCGCCACGAGTACTGCCACACATGAGTACTGCCACTCGCCACGAGTACTGCCACCCGTCACGAGTACTGCCACCCGCCACGAGTACTGCCACTCGCCACGAGTACTGCCACCCATCATGAGTACTGCCACCCATCACGAGTACTGCCATCCGTCACGAGTACTGCCACCCGCCACGAGTACTGCCACCCGTCACGCGTACTGCCACCCGCCACGAGTACTGCCACCCGTCACGAGTACTGCCACCCGCCACGAGTACTGCCATCCGTCGTGAGTACTGCCACCCATCATGAGTACTGCCACCCGTCATGAGTACCCGTCATGAGTACTGCCATTATCATGATTACTGATATCATCATGAGTACTGCCATTGTCATGAGTACTGCCATCATCATGAGTACTGCCATTGTCATGAGTACTGCCATCATCATGAGTACTGCCATTGTCATGAGTACTGCTATCCGTCATGAGTACTGCCATTGTCATGAGTACTGCCATTGTCATGAGTACTGACATTGTCATGAGTACTGACATTGTCATGAGTACTGCCATCCGTCATGAGTATTGCCACCCGCCACGAGTATTGCCATTCGTCGTGAGTAACGTCATAGCTTACGATGGTTTTACGATTTTGTAGCGCTAAGAAAGCTTCGAAAATATGGTCCCAGGGACTGTTTATAAAACTTTTGGAGACCAGACTCAATCTCAAATGACGTCACACGTATGCAATTTGTATGGCTTTGTCATGACGATAAAGTTTCATACTCGTTTTGAGTACTGAGTTCATACTCTTTTTTAGACGGCATTTCCTCGGGTTCTCTCCAATTCAACAAATCAGATATCAGCATTTCGATCGTCGTAATCGTGAAGACACACCAAAAAACCGTCTTAATAACTCTTAGTACTCTGAAGAAACGTCTTGATGCCTTCTAACCTATACAAACGCCAGGCCTGGGTCCCGTTTTACGAAGCGATCTTATCGATAAAATTACCTTTAGAGCCTAACTACCTTATAACGCTTAGGTCGCTTCGTAAAACAGGACCCTAGACAGATATCCCTGGAAATAGCTTACGTGTGTGTGAGTGTGTGTGTGTGTGTGTGTGTGTGTGTGTGTGTGTCTGTGTATGCCAAGGACAGCGTGCTTAAATCTTAATTGGATTTCAGTACAAAAATAAATTACAATGAAATGAATTGATGATCTGAAGTCTGAGCCGCAATCCCAAGAGAGATTTTCGATCTTTAGTTGGATATAAGCCATAGATTAATTTATATTATCAATAGTGTAATTAGAACTGTCTGCTTGGTTTACCCATTGTCGCCATGATGGATGTATTAGCAAGTGTGTGACATCCATTAGCCGATGATTAAATAATCAACGTGCTCTAGTGGTGTCGTTGAACAAAACAAATTTAACCTCCACCAATAAGGCGTTAACCTCACTCTCACGTGACATAGGGGCTGTACCTACCACTTGAATACGATGGCTTAGGTACAGGGTTCGCATCCCGGTTCTTATGGGCTCAATGGGCAAGTGTAAGGCCACTACACCCTCTTCTCTCTTATTAACCACTAACCAGCTAACAACTAACGCACTGTCCTGGACATACAGCCCAGATAGCTGAGGTGTGTGCCCAGGACTGCGTGCCTGGACCCATATTCACAAAACATCGTAAGCCTAGTTTTACAGGTAAACGTAAATCTACGACTGAAGAGCTATTCACGAAACAACGAAAACGTAAGTTACGTGTAAAGTTGAACGTAAATATAAGAGTGCCTCCGGTTACAACTAACGTTGCACGTAAGTCGTGTACATATAATAAATCAAGCACGACCGCCGTTATTTACTATTATTTACGGAAACTGGCAGCATTTCCAACAATTGAAGCAGTTTGCGATGGCGAACGCCCACGGATTTCACATATTTTTGTTGGTCATCGAACGGATGTTTTCGACTCGGCCAATTTCTCCTGAGTTATCTTTTCCTTTTTAAGTACTATCCTAAAGTTCGTACCAAAATGCGGATTCTCACCAATACCAAAATGTCATGGTTCGCCGTTCGCGATGTTATTGTTAGCAGACGACAAACGAAATTGCGTTTTGCGTATTTGTTATTTACCCGGTAGTCATTGTTTCTAATGAGTTTTTTTTTTTTTTAATTCTCCGGTGAGAGTGTTAAATCGTAGATTTACGTCCAACTAAGTTACGTTTACATTTACGACCGTCTTTGAGAATACGGTGCTTCTTGCGTGTAAACGTAAATCTACGGCAGACGTAAGTGCTAGTCGTAGACGTAAATTTACACCTTTTTGTGAATATGGGTCCAGAACCTTAATTGGATATAAGCACGAAAATAAGTGAGACATGGGTATATAACTCGTCAAAGTGCAACTGTATAATCCTGTCATGGACAGAACTCGCTGGCTAAGTCAGAGGTTGTGACCACGACAGACGTGCTTGAACAGTTCTCTGACGGAAGCATGCCAAACATTACCCACACCCACAACTACATAATTACAACTGATTTTCAAACTAAACTCTGGAATCTTGAGTACCTTATGCTGTTATAGATCTGTTCCTGTCCAGGAGAGGGCGCTGTGGCTGTTATTGAATTCCAAGTTCGTTAGTGGTAAATCAGTTTGACTGTCTGGACTCGGTGGCGTAGTGGTTAAGCCATCGAACTACAGGCTGGTAGGTACAGGGTTCGCAGCCCGGTACCGGCTCTAACCCAGAGCGAGTTCTTAAGGGCTCAATGGGTAGGTGTAAGGCCACTACACCCTCTTCTCTCTCACTAACCACTAACCAACTAACAACTAACCCACTGTCCTCGACAGACAGCCCAGATAGCTGAGGTGTGTGCCCAGAACAGCGTGCTTGAACCTTAATTGGATATAAGCACGAAAATAAGTTGAAATGAATGTCTGGACTCGGTAACGTAATGCCACTGTACACTGAAGCCAGCAGACCAAAACGAAGGTACCTAGACCCGATGGTACATCTCTCAATCGCATTCTGAACGGACTCTTACGGATTAGCGGGCGGAACGTAGCCCAGTGGTAAGGCGCTCGCTTGATGCGCGGTCAGTCTGGGATCGATGCCCATTGGTGGGCCCATTGGGCTATTTCTCGTTCCAGCCAGTGCACCACGACTGGTATATCAAAGGCCGTGGTATGTACTACTGTCTGTGGGATGATGCATATAAATGATCCCTTGCTGCTAATCGAAAAGAGTAGCCCATGAAGTGGCGACAGCGGGTTACCTCTCTCAATATCTGTGTGGTCTTTAACCATATGTCTGACGCCATATAACTATAAATAAAATGTGTTGAGTGCGTCGTTAAATAAAATATTTCCTTCCTTTCTTTCCTTACGGATTAGTACGTTTTCGGTCGATGGTAGACACATATTTTGTATACTGAAAAACATCAACTGCCGCATATATTCGTTCAGCAGTTAGAGCATGTTTGCCCTTTGATTTAAAGAAGTTCTATAGTGGCCATTCATTAAGAGAAGTTCCAATGGATGAATTTCATCTTTTGTCCTGTTCAGTTATTTAAAGCCTACGTTTGGATGTATTGTTTTTCTTTACGTACACAAGAAAAACATAACAAACCCCAGCAAACTGGATATATCATCCATGCTGCTGATTGTTCGTAGACTGGTGGCAGTGTAAAACCCGATAGAAATTTTAAGGAGCATTAAAGGGACAGACCCTAGTTTTTAAACATTGAGGCATATTTTTCATCATTATAGCCGTTTATGATCACTGAAATCAAACATTACTTATATTTTATTGTTTAGAAGTGTTTCTGGTAATCCTGGTGTTTCTAATACCACAGAATGCATTTTTTTTAAAACGCACGTGTGTCTGAGAAATAACAGTTATGGAGTCGAGTTTTAGTCTATTGTTAACGATATTTCACCGTTTCAACGTCACAGACTCTTATTTCACTCTCTTGTAACGTTATCCAAATGTGTTACAGGTTTGTAACTTAGTGTCCATTTTTACGGGTTAAAACTAAGGTCTGTGCATTTAAGAACCTGAAGCCAGAAGAATCAGTTCATAAATTTAAATAGTCTCAATATGTTTAATAAGTTTAAAATGTTTAATTGTGTTTCATAATTTGTAAAAGCCTTTTCACCGGACAAGACGTTGTCAACAAATAACAAGAACAAAACTCGATGATGGTTTATCGCATCTGTTTTGTAAATTGTAATTTATTTCTATTTTAGATTGCAGAAACATTTTGTATTGTGTTCTCAGTTCGCAGTATAATTGCGTTTGTGCTCAAATCTGTTTTTAGTTCGCAGTATAATTGCGTTTGTGCTCAAATTTGTTTTTAGTTCTCAGTATAATTACGTTTGTGCTCAATTCTGTTTTTAGTTCGCAGTATAATTGCGTTTGTGCTCAAATCTGTTTTTAGTTCGCAGTATAATTGCGTTTGTGCTCAAATCTGTTTTTAGTTCTCAGTATAATTACGTTTGTGCTCAAATCTGTTTTTAGTTCGCAGTATAATTGCGTTTCTGCTCAAATCTGTTTTTAGTTCGCAGTATAATTACGTTTGTTCTCAATTCTCTTCCAGGTGGTATCTAGCTCAGTCGGTAGTGAACTTGTTTGAAGTGTTTTGGTCGCAGGATCGAAATCCCTCAGTGGACCCATTCTCTGATTGTTTTTTTTACCAACCCAACCACTGTCCCATGACTGGTATATCAAAGGCCGTGATATGTGCTGTCCTTACTGTGGGAAAGTGCATATTAAAGAACCCTTGCTGCTAATCGAAAAAAAGTAACTGGATTTCCTGTAACCTGTTATGTCAGAATTACAACATGTTTGACATCCAATAGCCGATGATAATTAAATCAATGTGCTCTAATGGTGCCGTTAAACAAAACAAACATTAAATCTCTCTCAGTAATTCTAAAATTACATTTAACTATTGGTTTTACATAGGATACACTTTAGAATATACTAAAAACCATTAGAATCGCACTATCCTTTTGTCGTATGAAATATTGTACATACAAAGTGAAGTTCGAACGCATAGTGTGCTGAAAATATCGTAGCATGTTCATCATTGTGATCAAGTAACATTGGACTGGCTCAACATTACGATTTCTTGTCTTTAATGCCGGAGAGTGGCCAAAATAAAGGGGTGATTGTTTTTGATTTTTTTTTTTTTTGGGGGGGGGGGACTTTACGGAGAACTTCAAGATCATCTGGTGATTTTCTTCATGTGGTGACTGCTTTAAAGGAACTGTTAAGAGTTTTCAGCCGTCAGTTTTAGTCTCGGTGGCATGGTTATCCAAAACCAGATTGCAAACACATTTATTCCCTCCCATCCCTAATCAGACATGAACAGTGTTAACATAAAAAAAGAGGTTTTCATGCACCATGTTCTTTTTTCAGGCAGGTGCCCTCCTTAGTAAAACTACGTTTTCAAAAGCAAGTGTCCTGTTTAGCAAAAACGTTTACAAAAGCCAACCCATTTTGGATTTAATTTTGCCACACCTTTTTCTACCAGCAACCAAACAAGCTGCGAGTAAATACGTGTGCAATCTGCAATACTTTAATCATGTCTGTTTACCTGTCATAGCTGATGATTTTTTAGTTTTTAGTTTTTGGAAGAAGTAAGGTGAAATTTGATACTGGCCCTTCATTTGTTGTGACTAGTATACATGCGTACCTCGGATATCCTGTGGATCATAAGAGGTAAAGCGTTTTAAGGTTACTCGGTGCTGACCTTTTCACACGTAAGAAGGCGACACGATTTAATTGTGACCTTATATTGTCAGACTGTCACAACGCCTTCTAGCTACATCTTCAGCAAACCGCACCTCACGTCACTGCAATAACTTGAACAGCCTCGCGTCATGTCCACAGATACACACACACACACAAAAAGTTTGTTTTGTTTAACGACACCACTAGAACATACTGATTTATTAATCATCGGCTATTGGATGTCAAACATTAGGTAATTTTAACTTGCAATGTTCAGAGGATACCGGCTACATTTTTTTTATTAGTAGCAAGGGATTTTTTTAATACATACTTTCCCACAAACAGGACAGCAAATACCACGGCCTTTGATATACCGTTTGTGAAACATTGGTTAACAAGCGTTAGCGACAAACAGCTGATTGAACCTACTTCTGGGGAAACACTGTTACTTTCGTGTGTATCAGAAGCCAGGGTGGATGCAGGGAGGTTTTTAAACATGCGGGGGGCGGGGGAGGGGATTTAAACAGGATAACCTACATTAATTCCAAAGTAGCTTGCGTTACACATACGTAATTTTGTTCAATATAATAAATTAATTATATCTTCCCAACTAAAACGATATGTCGTCATCACATTCATCTGTTTAAAAAAGTGTTTTTTTCCGGCACTTCTAGGTTCTTGTAAGTATGCAGACTAAATTTAAAGCTGAACACCCTCTGGATTCGTGCCGGGACGATGTGTATTATTATGTTGAAATTAATATGTCGAAATTGATTGCCGGTCTTAGCGGTTTGCAAATAGCTTCTGAGTGATCACTGCAGGTTGAAATAACCGATTTGAGTGCCGGGAAGGATTTTGATTTCTTCTAATTAGAAATCCTAAGTACACCCGTCACGAGAAACAAGAAAAGCAGAGTTGTATTGTATTCCAAAGCCATTATTCCATGGCGAACGACGAGTTCAATTTTGCAAATAAAAAATGAAATGGCAACACATAGGAGACAACCATATGGAGTTTTTAGATTTGCGGGTGTTATTGTCTATTTGATCCCGCAAATGTCATTTTTGACCGAAGGCGTTAGCCTGAGGTTAAAAATGAAACATTTGCGGGCATCAAATAGCCAATAACAGCCGCGAACCTAAAACTTCCATATGGTTATATCTATTGTAAACTGAATCGTTTTTCTACGGTACTAACTTTATATTTAGTATTTCTTGAAAAAAATACCTGGCTACAATCTAACTGTGGAGCCTTAAACCGTCAACCTGGCCTGTTCCAATTGCTAATGACGTCACTTTCTAATGACGCCATTAGCTTTCCGGGTGTTATTTTCATATAATTCCTTTTTATAATTACTGTTTTGTAATAGGCGTTCTTCCATGAACGTAAAAACTGAACTTTTTCGGTAAACAACGGAATCCCCCTTTCTGTTTTTATCCCAAGATCGTCTGCACTGTGAATGACTGTGACAATTCAGGCTTTAAACGACTCCGGGTTTGAACCGAGACACATAATGTATATAACAGGCCACAAAAACGAAGTTTCTATTAGAAGTTATAGCAGAGAATGTTCAACAAATCAAAAGAGAGACATGAGCACAAATTTGTCACATTTGACAAAAACACCAAACCGACAACTTGCACGCGCGAAAACACATACGCCTTCGTGCACAATTCCGCGACCTGTCCTTTCCGAAAATAATATCACACAATCACAAACTTCCTCTGAAATCCACACACAGACAGTAACACTGAAACCACTTTATCCCTTTCAAGTCAGTCTTCACATTCATTTTCACTAATTCAACTTTTAACAACTGCAATTTTAATATAGGTAGTAAATAAATCTTCTAAATAATTTGATTCAGAAAATTAAAATGTATAAAACCTTATGTAAATCAATATAATGAATCGGAGATTTGACGGAAAAAAACGAATGTAACTTTCTAAGGGAATTCCCTTATTTGTGAATTGATACAGTTGTAAATCATTGTGGAATAGAGTTCGATTGGGTTTTTTAATATAGTTTTGTATAATGGCAATATTAATGCATTTGGAATTATAAGAATTGAACGCCATTCATACAGTATGTAAAACGGTTTTGGTGTTTACCATCGCATGAACGTCAAAAATATAACGTTCAATTCTTTATTAATCTCGGAAATTAATTATCAGGAGAGAGTGTTCAGCTTTAAATCTAGTTTCAATGCCTACAAGAACCTAGAAGTAATTAACCAATCACAATACAGAACACGCTCGCCATCAGTTTGCAATATAATATGCACGTGTAGGCCTATTACATGAAATGAAATTGATTTTCAGGAAAACAACAGATCGGGTTTTTAAAATTAATGAACTGACATAATGGTTTCTTTCGTGTTTGTTGGGGAAAATGGTTGTTTATTATTTTATTTTTTTTGTGTTATTTGGGGTCGTGGGTTGGGGTTGTTGTGTTTGTTTGCGTTTTTGTTTGGTTTAGTTTTTTGTTTAGTTTGTTTGGTTTTGGTTTCTATTGTTATTGTTGTTATTATTATTAGTAGTAGTAGTCGTAGTCGTAGTCGTCGTCGTAGTAGTAGTAGTAGTAGTAGTAGTAGTAGTAGTAGTAGTAGTAGTAGTAGTAGTAGTAGTAGTAGTAGTAGTAGTAGTAGTAGTAGTAGTAGTAGTAGTAGCAGTAGTAGCAGTAGTGATAATAGTAGTAGTAGTAGCAGCAGCAGCAGCAGCAGCAGTAGTAGTAGTAGTAGTAGTAGTAGTAGTAGTAGTAGTAGTACTAGTACTAGTAGTAGTAGTATTGACAGTGGTAGTAGTAGTTGTTGTTGTAGTAGTAGCAGCAGTAGTAGTAGTAGTGGTAGTAGTAGTAGTAGTAGTAGTAGTAGTAGCAGTAGCGGTATCGGTAGCGGTAGTTGTAGTTGTAGTAGTAGCAGTAGTAGTAGCAGTAGCAGTAGCAGTTGTAGTAGCAGCAGTAGTAGTAATAGTAGTAGTAGTAGTAGTAGTAGTAGTAGTAGTAGTAGTAGTAGTAGTAGTAGTAGCAGCAGCAGCAGCAGCAGCAGCAGCAGCAGCAGCAGCAGCAGCAGTAGTAGTAATAGTAGTAGTAGTAGTAGTAGTAGTAGTAGTAGTAGTAGTAGTATAGTAGTAGTAGTAGTAGTAGTAGTAACCCAGCACTGCTGTAACTTATATCAGGACAGACATGTGTAGCAGCTATGGCGTGCTGAAGAAAAACATTATTAACATAAACAGCAATCTCTTATGCTGATCCTGTAATATATTTTACTGATGTAAAGCACACACAAAACAACAATTTTAACGAACTTGTGTGTTTAACTATCAACATGTAACACAAAACAACAGTTTTAATGAACCCGTGTGTTTTCACTATCAACATATAACACAAAATAACAGTTTTAATGAACCCGTGTGTTTTCACTATCAACATGTAACACAAAACAACAGTTTTAATGAACCCGTGTGTTTTGACTATCAACATGTAACACAAAACAACAGTTTTAATGAACCTGTGTGTTTTAACTATCAACATGTAACACAAAAGAACAGTTTTAATGAACCCGTGTTTTAACTATCAATATGTATCACAAAAGAACAGTTTTAATGAACCCGTGTTTTCACTATCAACATGTATCACAAAACAACAGTTTTAATGAACCTGAAAACAAGTTGTAAAATAAATGCTACCAATAAGGAACAAAAGTGTGGTATTCCATTTCTTACATGCCCATATAGGCCGAAAGAAATTTAAAGGTCTTCTCCGACTAAAACGTATGTACGGCGATTGCGCTCTCAATTAACTATATTTCACAGAGCAATTTGATCCAATCGATTTTGGTCATGCTTATTAGATGGTATGGCTGTGGCGACCGGGCCATCGCCGTGGAGCAGCCAATCATATGTCTTTAAATTGAAATCGCACGTACGTTTGAGATCATCATGGGACATAAAAAAAAAAAAAAGAGATCACATGGTGTTTCTAGGCTGGTGGCCAGTAGGTAGAGCGCGTGCTGACGTGCTTGGGTTATAGTATTGAAACCCCTCGGTAGACCCATCTCCGATCGGCTTTTCCCATCTTAACCAGTAACCTACAAACGGTATAGCAAAAGCAATGGTATGTACTGTCCTGTCTCTGGTATTGTATTTATACAAGATCCCTTGAATCTAATTAAAGGCATACTGTCACAGATTTAAGCACCTTATTTCTCTAAAGATTAATAATAAATCAAAATTACATTAATTTTCACAGACCAAATCTAGCTATTGCATCACTTTAACTACACCATGATGGAGTGGAATCAAAGTCAACCCTCTCAGCAATGTTAATTTTTGAATTATTGACCATTGCCATAATTCAATTATTTTTACAATATATCCTTAAGAAGTGGAGTATCGTGGTTACGTAGATGGTTGAATAAAGTACATTTAGGAACACATCAAATATATATATTTTTAAGTAATACTTTGTTAGACCATGTAATAGGTCAATGGTCTATGACAATATGCCTGTAAACAAGGGGGCGGGACGTATCCCAGTGGTAAAGCGCTCGCTTGATGCGCGGTCGGTTTGGGATCGATCACCGTCGGTGGGCCCATTGGTCTATTTTTTGCTCCATCTAGTGCACCAGGACTGGTATATCAAAGGCCGTGGTATGTGATGTCCTGTCTGTGGGATGGTGCATGTAAAAGATCCCTCGCTGCTAATCGAAAGGAGTAGCCCATGAAGTTTCTTATCTCAATATCTGTGTGGTCCTTAACCATATGTCTGACGCCATATAACCGTAAATAAAATGTGTTGAGTGCGTCGTTAAATAAAACATTTCCTTCGTTTCCTTTCCTTTCGTAGCGAATTACTTCTGAAAACTACGAGTCAGAATTATCAAATGTTTGACATCCAATAGCTGTTGATTAATAAATCAATGTGTTCTAGTGGTGTCGTTAAACAAAACCAACTTTAACGTTTTCTTTCCAATATTTGTGTTAGAAACATTGTAGCAGTTGTAATCGTTGAAGACATTAACATTAATTAACATTAATTAACAAAGGTGTCGGTGAATCAGCTTGGTAATAAGGTGTTCCAGGCCATTCAGATTATGTTCACTTTTGTACGACTGTTTAAACAATAGACAAAAAGTTAAGGTTTTGTTTACTGACACCACTAGAGCGCATTGATTTATTAATAATCACCTATTGATTGTCAAAGATTTGGTGATTTGACATATAGTCTTAGAGGGGAAACCTGCTACATTAGTAGCAATAAATATTTTATATGCACCATCCCACATACATTATAACACATACCACAGCCTTTGATATACCACTCGTGGTGCACTGGCCGGAATGAGAAATGACCCAATGGACCCACCGACGAGTATCGACCCCAGACTGACCGCGAGCGCTTTACCATTGGCCTACATCTTGCTCCAGTTTGGCAATAAGGTGTACAATGCATTGATTCATTTCAACTGATGTTCGTGCTTATATCCAATTAAGGTTCAAGCACGCTGTCCTGGGCACACACCTCAGCTATCTGGGCTGTCTGTCCAGGACAGTGGGTTAGTTGTTAGTTGGTTAGTGGTTAGTGAGAAAGAAGAGGGTGTAGTGGCCTTACACCTACCCATTGAGCCCTTAAGAACTCGCTCCGGGATGGAGCCGGTACCAGGCTGCGAACCCTATACCTACCAGCCTGCAGTCCAATGGCTTAACCACAACCCCACCGAGGCCGGTTTGTACAATGCAACTTCGATTACGATCACGTTTGTATGACTATTAACACAAAAGAAACACTAATGTAATTAAACGACGCAATGTCTTTGTCTCAGCTGTCAGATCACGCACGATAAAAGCTGTTTTACCGTTAGATTTCCAGGAATGAAAAGACACTGTGACAGGCATAATTGACACAATTCACTGGTATTGCTAAACCTCTGTTATAAACGACCCATTTTGTAAGAATTAACCCATTTTGTAATAAAAAACAGAATGGGTATTTCTCTCTTACAAAATGGGCACCTATTTTTTTTATTACAAAATGGGCGTAATTTTATTACAGAATGGGCACCTGCTGTTATTACAAAATGAGTAGTTTTTTATTACAAAATGGGTACGTATTACAAAATGGGTCGTTTACTACAAAATGCGGTCATATTACAAAATGGGTCGTTTACTACAAAATGCGTTCATATTACAAAATGAGTCGTTCATTACAAAATGCGTTCATATTACAAAATGGGTCGTTTACTACAAAATGCGTTCATATTACAAAATGAGTCGTTCATTACAAAATGCGTTCATATTACAAAATGGGTCGTTTACTACAAAATGCGTTCATATTACAAAATGGGTCGTTCATTACAAAATGCGTTCATGTTACAAAATGGGTCGTTGACTACAAAATGCGTTCATATTACAAAATGGGTCGTTGACTACAAAATGCGTTCATATTACAAAATGAGTCGTTTACTACAAAATGCGTTCATATTACAAAATGGGTCGTTTACTACAAAATGCGTTCATATTACAAAATGAGTCGTTTACTACAAAATGCGTTCATTACAAAATGGGCCTTAACAAACGTCGCTTAAAAATATCTTCTCTCCAGTCTTCAGTGATTGTTGTTGTTGTTCGTGTCGCTGTAAGGTTTCCCAGAGAGAGATTCCTTACGACTTCTTCTATTTTATTGTGGGGACCTTGTGAAAATGCATTGCGGACTACTTAGCATAGGGGGCGAAGAGGGTGATGTTTTGCTGTTTGTTTGTTTGTTTGTTTATTTTTGAGTGTGTTTTTTAACGGTGTAGGGCTATAAATATAAACATTAATATTTTCAAACTAGGGTTTGTTTTTCTAAAAAAAATCTTCATTGCACAATGTTGAAGATTTTGTACTAGTTTTGTTGAAATCGTCATAATTTTCCATCCATCATTGTTTAGAGTTTGATTTTGTCAGCTCTGATCTGATCAGACTACTACAACTACAACTACTCTACAATATCATTACTATTACTACTACCATCACTACTACAACAACTACTACTACATCATTACTATTACTACTACCATCACTACTACAACAACTACTACTACATCATTACTATTACTACTACCATCACTACTACAACAACTACTACCACATCATTACTAATACTACTACCACCACTACTACAACAACTACTACTACATCATTACTATTACTACTACCATCACTACTACAACAAGTACTAACACTGCGATTATCAAAACTGTTAAAATACAAAAACAATTAAGAAGATGAAAAACAAAATTATAATCCATCTTGGATTTTTAAAATTATTTACTCTAGAAAAGCTGATTTAACCGAAACAAAACTTGGTATGTATACACATGAAAGCTATAAAGGTTTTGAGAGGTCATTCATATTTCCTGAAAATGTAGCTTCCCTATGGTGAATATTCTAATTTTAATATTTATATCTAAAGGATAAATACCGAAATCTCCATAAATCAGGAGTACTGGTGTAATTTTTCTAACTCTCAAGATATTTGTAAAACAATTAACTGTATTTGCTCAGTAATTTGACTGTTACAGACCCCAGACTACAAAATTATAGGGTCAATGGTGCTTTCAACTGCTTTAAGCTGACAGTCTATAGGTGTATTTAACTTTCTATATACTTCTAATATTTAGAAGCGTTAAACTATTGTTAGCTTGTTCTGCTAGTGATTTTGAAAAAAAGATCCGGTCTTTTTTGGTCAATAAAATATTATAGCATTTATCACATAGATGAGAGTTGCTTTCATATTTCAAGCGATACAGTCATTTTTTTTTCTCTCGTTTGAAGATTTTCTAGATCATTCAGACTGATGTCCCGCTCGACTGCAATCATTACAACAAATAAAAGAAAATAGCACATGCCACGGTATCATTGGTGGACTTTTAAAACTAGCGTCATCTAACGGTGTATTGTGGAAACAAATATATATATATATATTTGTATGTATGTATATGTATGTGTGTGTGTGTGTGTGTGTGTGTGTGTGTGTGTGTGTGTGTGTGTGTGTGTATTATAATTTGCTGCTTTTATCATAAAACGTTGAACTTGAAATTGAATTTGAGTATTTTATTAATTACTAGAGGGGCGAGGCGTAGCCCAGTGGTACAGCACTCGCTTGATGCGCGGTCGGTTTCGGATCGATCCCCGTCAGTGGGCCCATTGCGTTATACTTCACTCCAGCCAGTGCACCACGACTGGTACATCAACGGCCGTGGTATATGCTATCCTGTCTATGGGATGGTGCATATAAAAGATCCCTTGCTGCTAATTGAAAAGAGTAGCCCATGAAGTGGCGACAGTGGGTTTCCTCTTTCAGTATTTCTGTGGTCCTTAACCATATGTCTGACGCCATATAACCGTAAATAAAATGTGTTGAGTGCGTAATTAAATAAAACATTTCCTTTCTTCCTCCCTTATTAATCATTGGCTGTTAAATGTCAAACATTCGGTAAATCTTCTATATTTTTCTATTAGCAGCAAGGAATCATTTATATGCTTTCAGAAACTTTATGCTCTTTAACATTGTATTAATTTCCAGAGGTAAAGAAACGATTTTTGTTTCTTCGGCATTGAACTAGTGCAAGACGTTGATAACCAGGGCAAAGGCGGCTGTAACGACGGAAGAATGGGGTTCACTTCTTGTTTTTCTTGTGTTTTTATATAGTTGTCGAGAATTACGTCATACATCAACTAATGTTGTGACGTCATCAGTTGCAAACGTTTTTAACAGTATTCGTTAATATTGCCTGAAGAGTGTGGTCATTATTTGACCATACGAAACAGAGCTGTAGCAATAAAACGATGAAGAACTACTGAAGTCTGGAATTATTTAATATTACTGCTCCTGACGAGATGAGCGCTCTTTGTAAAACCATTCATCAAAGTTAAATTTGTATAATGCTCCTGTAAACCAGTTGAGCGCTGTTTAGAATGAATTTACAAGTGAAGGACTTCGAGTATTCCACCAAGAATATCCCGCTGGCAAGCAAAACTACGTTCCTCCAAAGACTGATTGAAAAAACTGAATCACTTATACAACGAATGCGTTGGAAGGCTTATTTCTACCTCAACCCAAACATTGACAAGGCAATCAAGGAAACATACGGCTTTAAATCTAAACGATCACCACCACATATGAAAGAACTGCGGGAATTTGAGGACTGTATGCTAGATATAATACAGCACATTGAATTTAAAACCAGCCACTACCCCAGCAACCTTCAAAGTAAACTTAGCAAAGACCTTAAAGATATACGAGAAGACAAGCACGTGTTTGTTAAAGCAGACAAAACAAGCAACTTCTACAAAACCGAACCAAGAGACTACATTGACCTCGTAAACAAAAACGTAACAAAATCCTACAAAAAAACTAGCCACAGTACCACAAACATGATAACCTCAACAGACAAGGAAATTGCAAAAAAACTGGAACTCGATGATAGAATTGAAGTATCAGCAAATAGAGATTCATTCATAACACTGAAAGACCATAAACCGGATTTCAACAACAACCCGACATGCAGACTAATCAACCCAAGCAAATCAGAAATTGGCATTATCAGCAAGCATATTTTAGACAAGATAAACATACAGATTATCAAGGCAACCAAAGTGAACCTGTGGAGAAACACAAGCAGCGCCATAGAATGGTTCAAAAATATCCCAGA
Organism: Gigantopelta aegis; assembly: GCF_016097555.1. Lineage (NCBI taxonomy): Eukaryota > Metazoa > Mollusca > Gastropoda > Neomphalida > Peltospiridae > Gigantopelta > Gigantopelta aegis. The sequence continues at coordinate 12,332,962 of NC_054708.1, read as the reverse complement.
AAAACGTAAACACGCATTTATCACCTTTGATGTGTGTAACTTCTACCCATCGATATCAGAAGATCTCCTAAGAAAAGCACTCGACTATGCATCAACATTCACTAATATTACACAACAGGACCAAGAAATTATTATTCACACAAAAAGATCACTCCTGTACCACAAAGACTCACCATGGATAAAGAAAGACACAAACAACATGTTTGATGTGACAATGGGTTCATATGACGGAGCGGAAACCTGTGAGCTAATAGGTACATACATGCTGTCGCTGATTGCATCAAAATTCAAAGATGAAATAGGACTATATCGCGACGACGGTATTGCAGTATGTAAAGCCACCCCAAAAGAAATTGAAAAAACAAAACAAGAAGTCAACAAAGTATTTCAATCAAACGGCCTAAAAATCACAATAGAAGCAAACAAGAAAATCGTAAACTTCTTAGACGTAACCTTCGACCTCACAAATGGGCACTTCAAACCATACATGAAACCCAACAACAAATTATTATACGTCCACCATCAAAGTAACCATCCTCCGACAATACTAAGAAACATCCCAGCAAACATCAACAAGAGACTAACAAGCATCTCATCTAGTGAAGAAATATTTAAGGAAGCCATAGCCCCCTACCAAAAAGCAATCACAGAAAGTGGATACGATTACAAACTTACATACAACCCGCAACCAAATCAACCTTCAAGACGAAAGAACCGAAAAAGAAACATCACATGGTACAATCCTCCATGGGACTCTAACGTCAAAAGCAGCATCGGAAAAAAGTTTTTAAACACAATCGACAAATGCTTCACCAAGAACCACCCATTACACAAGATCTTTAACAGGCATACACTCAAACTTAGCTACTCATGCATGCCAAATATAAAAAAAAACACCATCTCATCCCACAACAAGAAAATACTCTCTGATGCAACAACGACGCCAGCACAGCAACCAAAAAAAGAGTGCAACTGTAGAAAGGCACCCGAATGCCCACTCGACAAAAAATGCCTCCAATACAACGTGGTGTACCAAGCAACAGTGACAACAAAATCAAACACAGAATCATACGTAGGGCTAGCAACCAATTTCAAAGAACGATACAGAAACCACACGGCATCCTTCCAACATGAAAACAAAAGAAATGAAACAGAGCTGTCAAAACACATATGGAACCTGAAGGACAATAACAAATCCTTCCGCATAAAGTGGAAGGTACTCAAAAAATGCCAACCCTACAGTAACATAAATAAGAAATGTGACCTATGCCTTTACGAAAAGTTTATCATAATATGTCAGAAACACCTGTGCAGCCTGAACAAACGCAATGAATTAGCAAGTCCATGCCACCACCGAAATAAATTCGTTCTCAAAAACATCAGTAACACCGATGCCACCTAACTGTACCAAGCGCCAGTATAAGACCTGAATTCTCAAAACTTTCTTGGTGACGCGATATAGTTGTCGAGAATTACGTCATACATCAACTAATGTTGTGACGTCATCAGTTGCAAACGTTTTTAACAGTATTCGTTAATATTGCCTGAAGAGTGTGGTCATTATTTGACCATACGAAACAGAGCTGTAGCAATAAAACGATGAAGAACTACTGAAGTCTGGAATTATTTAATATATATATATATATATATATATATATATATATATATATATATATATATATATATATATATACTCTTGTTTATAAATTACCAGTCGTGAGGCACAAGTTGGAATGAGTAAAACCCTGACTCCACTGAGGGCGATCGTTCCTGCGACCCATCGCATTTCAGAAGAGCGCTCTACCACTGAGCTATATCCGGCCTTATTACCAGGATGCAAAACTCGAACATCCACCAGACTCAAAGCCGTCTGTTTAAATTCTACGCTACCGAGATTGGTTTGGTACGCAGCAGGTTTGTAGCAATAAACAAAGGAATTAACGCATTTAATCGGATTTTCGCCATGCCCTATATCATATCACTGGCTCAGTCTTCGCCAGGAGTAAAATCAAGACGAGCTGAAGATTACTCTCCTGAAATGGTGCTAGCCGAGCAATCACATGGAAGTTTCAAATATAATTTATTAAAACATTTATTGCAAGGCGATCAATCTCCTAAAACTTCCCAGGAATGTCTGCAGGCCTGGCGCTTATAGAACGTCTAGAGGGCCCTATGTAGCCCAGTGGTAAAGTGCTCGCCTGATGTGTGATTGGTCTAGGTTCGATTTCTTGCGGTGGGCCCATTGGGCTATTTCTCGTTCCAGCCAGTGCACCACGACTGTTATATCAAAGGCCGTGGTATGTGCTATCCTGTTTGTGGGATGGTGCATATAAAAGAACCTTTGCTACTAATGGGAAATTGTAGTGGCCATATGTCAACATTGCTAATTGTTTGACATCCAATAGCTGATGATTAATAAACCAATATGGTCTAGTGGTGTCGTGAAACAAAACAAATATTTAACTTTATAAAAACAAATTAGAGTCTAGACTCAAGACTCTACTAGAGTGAAACTTTCATTTTATTTTAAACTGTCCTATTTACATTGCTAAAAGTTGAACTCCTTTACTAAGTTTTATTCTCTAAACAGCAATTTAAAATCTATATTTATTATGTCATACAATAATAGTGACATTGGAATTCTGTCAACATTTGTTGACAGCTGCATTTCTAAACTTAAAGTTCATGTTCTGGCTAACAATGGGCAATAATTTAATTTAATTATTTCCAAGTACTTTGATCATTTAATTTTTTTAATTTTTCGTATAATATAGACATTTAATTCTTATAATAGGAATACACATTTTGTGTCTCCGTACATTCATATTGCTATTATTATTAATATTATTATTATTATTATTGTTATTATTATTATTATTATTATTATTATTATTATTATTATTATTATTATTATTTTTGTTGTTGTTGTTGTTGTTATTGATGCTACTTAATTATTATTAATATTTGCTGACACCAGATTTTTTGGTATTATGAAATAAATTGAATTGAATTGAATTGAATTGCTATGGCAACGTCATATAAATTGTATGCGTGTGACGTCTTTCGGCATTTTAGTCAAGACTGTAAAGGTTTATACGCTAGAGCCCTGGCGATGTATTCGTGTACGCTAGCGCTGTCCGACACACGCAACTCGGTTATCTGGGACGTACTTTGCCCATGGCCAAATTTAATGACGGTTAGGTATTGGTGATTCTGATATGAATGTTCTCCCTCGGGCGTGTTGTTCACTTCAGTAGCCTATATCATTAACTGAATAAAAAGACGAAAAAATTACAAATAAAGTCCATTACTGGATTTCATTAATTTGGTAGCCATTTTGTATACGCCATTGCTTTGTATTGTATTCCGCTCAGTGTGTAAGGTACACGCGGAGAATGGCATGAAACGAGCACGCCGGATGTAATCCTTTCCAGCCCGGCCGGTAGTCTCCATCTGTTTTACGATTAGTTTTAGCTTTAATACCCATGTTTTGTTTTACAACACCACTAGAGCAAGTTGATTTAATAATCATCGGCTGTTGGACGTCAAACAGTTGGAACATGTTCCCATTGAATTAATGTTAAATTCGCAAAACTGATGGGAAGGAAGGAAATGTTTTATTTAACGACGCACTCAACACATTTTATTTATGGTTATATGGCGTCAGACATATGGTTAAGGACCACACAGATTTTGAGAGGAAACCCGCTGTCCAAACTACATGGGCTACTCTTTCCGATTAGCAGCAAGGGATCTTTTATTTGCGTTTCCCACAGGCAGGATAGCACAAACCATGGCCTTTATTGAACCAGTTATGGATCACTGGTCGGTGCAAGCGGTTTACACCTACCCATTGAGCCTTGCGGAGCACTCACTCAGGGTTTGGAGTCGGTATCTGGATTAAAAATCCCATGCCTCGACTGGGATCCGAACCCAGTACCTACCAGCCTGTAGACCGATGGCCTAACCACGACGCCACCGAGGCCGGTTTACATGCATCATCCCACAGACATGCTAGTACATACTACGGCCTTTGTTACATCTGTTGTGGCTGGAACGAGAAATAGCCCAATGGGCCCACCGACGGGGATCGATCCCAGATCGATCGCACATCAGACGAGCGATGTACCATTGAGCTATGTCTCGCCCCACACTGATGAGAGTCTGTTATAATAAACGCAGGCCTCTAAAACTTGCCACAACGATAATTTCATTCGGATGTCGCTCATCCATCAATTGATTCTACTGTGTACCGGCCTCGGTAGCATCGTGGTTAAGCCATCGGACATAAGGCTGGTAGGTACAGGGTTCGCATCCCGGTACCGGCTCCGACCCAGAGCGAGTTTTATCCACTCAATGGGTAGATGTAAGACCACTACACTCTCTTCTCTCTCAGTAACCACTAACAACCAACCCACTGTCCTGGACAGACAGCCCATATAGCTGAGGTGTGTGTGCCCAGGATAGCGTGCTTGGACCTTAATTGGATATAAGCACGAAAATAAATTAACGATAGAAAGATTATACTGGTTTAACTGATATTATCAAATTGACCACACCATCTGAACGACACGATCAATGCCGTATCTCTGCACAATGCAGAGTCGAATGGGAATTTAGGAAATCTTTACTGGAGATTTCATCCCTCTTATACCCGAACAAAGAGGACTGCCACTCCCAGACTAGTTTACGTAATCAAAAATAGCACTGGACAGAGCTCATTGGAATAAGTACAGCTGTGATGACATGCACTCATGAGGGCCCGGTTTAATGAGCATGATTATAAACTGCGACAGCAAAAAGCTGTTCTATCCACTGCGTGATTACAGTTAAGCGCACGCAACAAAGTTATTCCAAAACAACTAGTGTGATAAATCAGCATTCAAGAGTCTCCTTTGAGTATTATAACCAAATAGAAATATAAAATAAGGCACGATCATTTCTGTTTAATTTTCATGCGGGGCATATGACAAGTAGGGCATTACGGCAATTTACCGTATGTCCGCTGTTAATGTAGAGCCCTGCTGGTGGCATCTTCTGACGCCCATGATTAATTATTCATTTACATAAGAAAGCAAAGTTAGAGAAAACCCCCAGTGAATTCATGCTTATTACTGGCTATGTTTTTTTTAGATGGCTGGGATTTGCTTTCTTTTTAACTGACAGATGTGTAAGAAAGCTGGCTGAAGAACTGCGACATTTTATAAATAATAAACCTGTTGCTAATTGAAATACTGTTACGTTTAGATCGATGTGTTGTGTTCGCGACAATGTTATAGCGTATAATAGCATTGACCTTTTCATTCGCAGAAGATTTTGATACTCGGTATTAGATCTAGACTGGAAAAACAAGTAATAAACGCACGGTCACAACCCATAGTAAATTGTTTTATCAATCTATGAGATCGAGTATGAATATCAATTCTTTTCTTTTCATATCTCTTTTGTACATGATTGTATGATAATATGATGATATGCTGATCTAAATTAGTTTGTTGACCTCATATTTAATCAAATTAATCTTTTAAGCCGAAAGCAGACGGCAGTGAAAAACATGTTTTCCCGATAACAAAACCGTGAGGTATTTTTTTGCATATTTTGTTTGCGTCCGGCTTTTAGCACGCAACGCAGCTACAAGCCAGATGCTTGGTTGTCCTTGAAAATGCTGGGGGTATCGTTTATCAATGTGCTGGGGGTGTTGTTACCGAATACAGTTTAACATAGGCGTACGGACTCCCATTTTTGTAGGGGACAGGCTTGTTTTTGCCCGAATTAAACGAAAATGCCCGAATCTTATTCGTTTAGTTTAAAATTTTAAATACAAAACTAATTAATAATTACAGTGGTGACTGTGAATATGTACCCACTTCAAAACATTATTTCGAGTCTTAATAAATGTACTGATCATTGTTCTCTTAGAACTTCTATTTGTCGAACACTTCAATGAAGAAGAGCACGGAAAGCGGTTGGTTTAAGGGCTATGTTTGTGAAATGGTATTCGGATTATGACCGCATAGTCTATGTCATTCTTCAATACGCTGGCCCTCATCATTTCATTATAGTGTCCACTGCTGAATGAGATACGAGGACAAACAAAACACTTGTAAGATGTCCAGTGTTTGTTGGTCCTAGTGGCTGGACAATACTTGTGTGGACAACTGGAGATCTTGCTGTTCTTGTAAATCTTTAAGAGTGTGGACACTTGCAAAATGAATGGTGCGTTGACGGCTGGAGATGTCTGAAGTTCGACTAGTGGTTGCCGGGCGTGGTTCTTAAGTTGATATATGAACATATGAACATATATCAAACTGTACCCTGGGTCCCTGGTGCGTTGTCATCAGTAGTGTAGACTCTAGAACCACTACAATAACTCTGGATCTAAATAACATTTTCATAGCACCCTTCAGATATGACGTCATAGAAACTGAGTGGTATGGCGCTCGCCTGATGCGCGATCAATCTCGGATCGATTCCTGTCGGTTGGCCCATTGGGCTATTTCTCGTTCCAGCCAGTGCTCCACAACTGGTGTAACAAAGGCCGTGGTATGTACTATCCTGTTTGTGGGATGGTGCATATAAAAGAACCCTTGCTGTTAATCGAAAAGAGTAGCCCATGAAGTGGCGACAGCGGGTTTCCTCTCTCAATATCTGTGTGGTCCTTAACCATATGTCTGACTCCGTATAACCGTAAGTAAAATGTGTTGAGTGTGTCCTTCCTTCTTCCTTCATAGAAATTGAGTTCAGCCCGAACAAAAAAAAAAAAAAAGTTTGTTTTATTTAACGACGCCACTAGAGCACATTGATTTTTTTATCTTATCATCGGCTATTGGACGTCAAACATATGGTCATTCTGACACTGTTTTTAGAGGAAACCCGTTGTCGCCACATAGGCTACTCTGTTTACGACAGGCAGCAAGGGATCTTTTATTTGCGCTTCCCACAGGCAGGATAGCACAAACCATGGCCTTTGTTGAACCAGTTATGGATCACTGGTCGGTGCAAGTGGTTTACACCTACCCATTGAGCCTTGCGGTCAGCCCGAACAAGTAGTGTTCACCACTCGAGCGCACAAAATTGGTTTGGAGACATATCTGCAATGGTTGTAGTCCAGGCCCTTGGGGAGCTACAGGGTGGTGGGGGGGGGGGGGGGGGGGGGGGTGGTGGTATTGTGCAGATTTGTCTACAAGCATGAAATTTGCCACAGATGTAGATCAAGACATGCTGAATTCATTTTTTGAGGGCGCCAAGGCCGGCGCTCGTTGTGGCAGCCATATTGGCGAAATCCAAAATGGCCGCCGTTTGTTACTTGATTTGGTCATAACTTCAAAGCTATGTCACAGGATCATAAATAATGACTGTTTGTATAGGTTTTCGACCACAAGGAATCCAAATATGAACTCTGTTTTGAGATATAAAAAGTCATATGGCCAGTTTAGCTACTGAAGTTTTCAATTTATGCCAAATTATTCATTATTGTTCACACATCCACCTTCACATTTACAAAGAGATGTGCAGTGGACTCCAGCTTTACTGCATTTACAGTTCCCAGTACATGATGTTTTACAACCACAATGCAAAAGGATGCAGCAGGCTTTACTAGCATCTTCAAGAGTTGTCCAATGTGGCATCCAGACACCGCGGTCATCCTTGTACCACCCCCATTCACTGAAGTCTGGAATTTCCTGCTGAACTGACGTTGCCTGATTCCAGTAAAACCCTGCCTGCAACAATGCCCTCTTGGTATGCTCAAACAAAGCAGCCTGTGTGGGTGGTATATTCTCCAGAGTCCTTTTGCCACTTGTAAAAAGATGATGCCTCGCTTCGTTCACTTTGGCATGTCTTGCTGTACATGACAACGACATATCGTTCCAGGTTCTCCATGTGCTGAGAGTCTAGGCAGAAGATGTTTGGGTCAGTGGTCAGTGCCACAAGTGTTTCAGTAAGACCTGGTGTGTTGTGCCAAGATGCCCAGGCAGTCTTCTTACCACATCCAAGGAATTGAGATGTCGTGTCACATCTTGTAATCGCGTGGAAAAGTGGCAATGCCAGAGACTTAGTAGGGCCAAGACTGGAGGAGATTTCATGGATGGGAATATCACGGATTTTTTTCCCAGTACCGAAGTTCACCCACAGCTCCGAGAGACCAAGTGTGGAAAAGAAGCGTATCGCAAGGACAACCGCATCACTATCAACTGTACGAATACAGGCTCTTTGGTGTCCATGTGCAACAGCATGCTTCAGGTGCAGAAATATCCTTGTGTCTGCCTCGCTGTGCTTACAGGGTTGCAGACCGGATACATCATATGGCCTATTACAGAGAACGCTCTCGTATTTGGTACTGAGAAGGAGTTTTCCACCAAGATCATTCTTGACAATCTCTTCACTGAGAAAAGGTGTGACGGTACATGCTCTTAATTTTGTTTTCGCCTGTGGCGATATTAATTGTGTTAGAGGACCGTGTGCAGTCCATAAGCACTTAAGCCCAGGTGGACAACTTGTTACGTGATACCTTTGCGCGACGGTCATCGAGCTTTTCTATTACACGCCCAGCGCAGCTGTGGAGGCCATGTGGCTAGTAGTTACGTAATATCTCCGGTAGTGCTGTTTATGGCCAGGGGATTGCTCGCGGTATGGCGACAGCCAGTCTGACGATTAGAGAAAAATATGCCGGCGTAGTGGTTGTGAAAAATCCACATGATACGTGAGGTACCGCCTTGTACCCCCAGGCGATATTCGCTGTCTCTGAGAGTTTTGAATAAATAGCTAGGGTTTAGAGATATCTAGGAGAACGATAGGAAGGCTCCAGGGGAACGGTCGTCGTCCACTGAACGATCTATATTAGTTCAGACGGGACTTTGGTAAATATACATTTTCTGCTCTGTGTATAACCTTGATGTGATTGATGTGACTTTAAATATTTTAATACTGTATTATACCAATATTATTTAGACGGTGCTGCCGGTCATCTGACGCAGTAATCTGTATGCTCACCGTTATGATATATATATATATAAAGCTTAGCCAGTCATCCTAGAGGACCTAGGTAAATTGTAGGTTATTGTCTTTATTGTGATAGGTACCAGTATTAATTCTGTATTACAAGGTTATTGAATGAGTAGTTAGGGTTAATTAAAAATTAACCAGTTAGGAATAGTGTTGTAATTCCTTTATTAATTAAGTTCCGCTGGAAGCATTTCTCCATTATCGCACATGTGTGTGTTAGCGTTTCTCAATTATCACACGTGTGGGTGTTGTGTCACGGTGAAGTGATTAGCATATTGTGTAAACTAGAAACCTAGAGATTAACTAATTAAGTGTTCAGTTCTGGGTTGTTATTATTATTGTTATTAATTAACTACTGCGGCAGTACATTTGTCAGCGTAGGTTAATACAGATTCCAAAGTGTATTGTGTTTTTGTTGTGTTTTCTAGTGAACTAAACATGCTATAATAATATATACTTTATATAAGATCTCTGATCATACCTAGACGAGCCATACTAGGGTTTAACCGCCCGTTACAGAGAGATCTAATAGATACACAGTTAGGAGAGATATTTTGATAACCGTGTTTCATTCAGTTACGGGTATTATAGGATCCCCGTGACAAAAGGGAATAACTCTTTTTTTGTTATCCTTATTTTTGAGGAATCCATTGTTCCAGTCATGCTTTGGTATGCACGTGCGGCCATCCCCAATCCTTGTACGTGCACCCATGCCACGTCGCTGATGTGTCAGAGACTTCAGGCTGACAACTGGGTAGTTGTCCCATACAGCATCTAAACGTTCAAGGTTTGGGGTTATCTGAGACTTCAAGAATGGTATCATGTGTTTCGTAGCATACTCAGCAAAGGTTTTTGCTGATGTAGGACACACCATATGCACAACGGCTGCCATATCCAGCACAACAACTGTGGTTGTTTTCGCTCCAACGTGTTGTCCGGTTGGTGCTTTCATGCACTCCACAATGTCAGATTTGCAGCCTGACCGTAGAGATCCATGATCTGCCAAACTTGGTGGTTCTCGTTGATTTTCAAAGTGAAAGAACTCTGCCATGTCGGCATCTGGACGAGACTGTAGTGAGAAGAAGAGTTGTGTCATCAAAGTCATATTTCTCTTCTGTACAGTGCTGGTTTTGTTTCCTTTCTTAGTGAGATCAGGACGATTGGCAAATGTCAGAATGTTATTCCGTCGGAGAGTGTTTGACACTGGCACTGTTCTTTTGTCAAGTGTTTGTGAAACATATTGCTTATGAATGTCCTCGTCAACTTCATGGACCCGACAGAGGGATCTGACAACTTCTTGTTCCATAACTTCTAGTGTGTCAAGAGCAACAAGTTCCTGACTTGCAGTGAATGGATTGCCCCACTGCTCTACCGTCTCAACAAATGCCAGAACATCCTTTCTAAACTTAACCTGCAAACTGTGTGCTTCTTCATGATGAGCAGTGTTCGAAGATGTGGTGTCTAGGATGGCTTCAAACTCTTCAACACACGGCGAGCAGTCAGGACCTGCCAGCATGAAAAGTGTGAGTGCTTCAGGATTATCATATAGCACATCTGCCCCGCCGTGTGCCTGCATACTCTTATTGGACTGTTCGTGAGATTGATCCTTTCCAATGAGACTGAACTTGTGTTGCGATTTTTGAACGACGAAGTTTCCTCTGAGAAATTCAGCATATACATCAGGGTGTTTATCTGGCAGCTGGACCATGTCCTGCACATGCACTGGTAACCATCGTGCATAATTTGTGTGATCCATCACATGAAACCATGGACAGAGTTCATCACAAACTTGGACATAGAGATTGAAATCTCCTTCACGTAGAGACCGGATAAATCGACACATCAAAAGTTCAAGATCCATGATTGTAGACCAGTACTCGAACTGTGGATTTTCGGTTCTTGACACTCGGTGCCATATCTCCTGTGGCTCAGGTGACCCCTGGATATTAGAACAGTAAGCAGTGTATGCCTTCTGTTTTAGGATGTAAAGAGACATCAGGGACACTTGATGTGCATACCGTGTGCGCTTGATATGATGCTCATTGAGTGCTGACTGTGCCCGACCAGATGTTAGAACCTGTGCCTGAGAAAGTACTGCAGTCCACCCTGAATCACGTAGCAACTTTCCGATCATTAGATGAACTTTGTCTTCAATATGCAAAGCTCCCATCAATAGAACCAACTTATCTTCTCCTATAATATCTGGAAATGCCTACTGTAGGTGCTTTGCTATAGCATATATTGGTTGATCAGCTCCAAGGACACCAACCTGCCCAGGATTCAGAAACTGTGCCTTGCATAGTGAGTTGCATTGCATGGCTTATCATTGCAGGCGAGGCCGCTTTTTCAGGAAAGAGAGGGAGAACTCCAATAACTGCTTTTGGCTTCAGAGAGTCATCGTTCATTTGACGAGAGTTGTACCCTGACCATGTGATGATTTCATCTTCTGGAAGTGTGTCCTGCTGCAAGACTGTAGCGACATGTGCCATCCAGGATTCGTCTTTGATCTTTGCTGTTTGTACCAGATTGTGAGAGGGCCGAAGCTGATTGTTGATGGCTGCAGGTGCGAACAAGGCCGTGTTGTTTAGTTGAACTGGGTGTATGATTGTATATGAGTCAGGAAGGTGAGGCACAGATGTATCAGAGAAATCCAGCTGTATCGGATCTCGTAGTACTCCATGGTTATCTGCTGAGAGGTGGTTAGTTGCACTCAACGCAGTGCCATGAAACTCATCCTGTGAAAAATTCCCCTTATTGTCACTGTGCAAGTTGTCCATATCATAGGTGACAAAGACATTGCGTCGCAGATTGGTTGGCACAACAACTCCATCCTCAGCATGGCGCTTGCACACTGCTTGTGCAATAGCTCGTTTCACCTCCATAACACGGCCATAGGACACTGATAGTCCAAAATCATGGGCATTTTCGAGCTGTTTCTTCTGTGGTCCATCTCCATGCATCTTTAGGCCTTGGTACCGGCCTCGGTGGCGTCGTGGTAGGTCATCGGTCTACAGGCTGGTAGGTACTGGGTTCGGATCCCAGTCGAGGCATGGGATTTTTAATCCAGATACCGACTCCAAACCCTGAGTGAGTGCTCCGCAAGGCTCAATGGGTAGGTGTAAACCACTTGCATCGACCAGTGATCCATAACTGGTTCATCAAAGGCCATGGTTTGTGCTATCCTGCCTGTGGGAAGCGCAAATAAAAGATCCCTTGCTGCTAATCGGAAGAGTAGCCCATGTAGTGGCGACAGCGGGTTTCCTCTCAAAATCTGTGTGGTCCTTAACCATATGTCTGACGCCATATAACCGTAAATGAAATGTGTTGAGTGCGTCGTTAAATAAAACATTTCTTTCTTTCTTTCTTTAGGTCTTGGTATAGTGGGAATGATGTTTCACGATCTTTCATGTGTCATATGGTACTCATCTTAGTGGCATGGTGTGTACCACTGAATGTGTTATAAATGAGCAGTTGAGAGATGACACATGCTATTTTTGTCCGGCCATGTACCTGTTCATACATTTCAACATTGCCTTGTTCTCGTAAAATTGATGAACCTTGGAGAATGATATTGATGAAGCTACAGAGCTCTACTGGTACTGGAGATGTTAAGCAGTTTGGTGCGAAAGAACCATTGAAGGGTTCTTGCTTCTGGAGACAACGCTTGCGCAAAATCATTGCTGCCCACATCAGTAATAGAGCTTCATCTTGGTCAATTTTGAAATCATGAGTTTTCGCAAGTAAATTAGCGACCGTTGCACTATTTGTTAAGTAGACATCCTTCCCCTATGAACATTCAACCCATTCAGGAAGAAGACTGAGAAGATGTTCTTTGAACCGTGTTGAATGAGGATCCCTAGGATCAGGGCATGGACTTCCCTGTTCTTTCATCAATGTTCGATACATCTGCCGAAGTGCTGATAGTTTAAATACTGATTCAGAATCCTCAACTAGAGCAACTATTTGCGCTGTGACAAGTGGATCAAACTGAGGTGGAGCAGAGCTTGTGGCTTCTCGACGGCTGCTGGCACGTGCTGTATCTCGCAGATGCAGGTAACACTGGACATGATAGTAAGTATCACCAGCATGGGCATCAGCAGCTTGTGTTATCAGTTTACCCAATAAGGTAAAATTGTTATTGGACTTTGCCCAACATTTTAGGTTTGCATCTACTTTGGCAGTTGCGACCTTACGTAAATTGCTTTGGTCATATCCTTCACAGAGAATGCAGCAGTTAATATGACGATCTTTTCCAGCTGATGTCGTAGCTGACCTGAGTTTCTTGGAGGAACTGTTGGCACCGGACTCCTGCTTTTGACGCAGCCTTTTCACACGTGAACTGCTGCAGTAACTCCTGCATGTTTTGTGATATTTTGCATTATTTGCTCGGAGTGTTGCCGCAATACCCGAACCATCATTTAGATCATCAAACGAGACTGTTGTACCAGAGGGGACAGCATTGATTTCCCGAAAGTCATTCAAGTCTCTTTCAAGAGTTAAAAGTCCTTCCTCCTTTGAGATTGACAAAGACAGCAAAGTTCCCAATTCAGAACCATTTTGACAATATCACAGGTGAGTGTTTTCTTTATAGATCACCACCACCAATACTGTAGTACCACCACTAATCCAGCTGTTATCGTTACTCTAGCTTGCTATTTCTACTGTGACACACACCTGGAAAACCCCCGAAAAACATATGTTAGCCACCACCAATTACGCGAACCAAAATAATCTGGAGTAGTTATTCACCTTTGATGAATATATATGGGGGAAAGCTGTGAATAAATAAACATTTAACAAGCAATTAGTGGAAGGTATACATTAAATTAATTCGTGTGGGACAAAGGGCTTTAAGCTGTAAAAGTTAGCCTAAAATTATGCCCATAGAGATATTATTGCCACATAATTGTCTAAATAGCCATCCTATCTCAAAACAGGGTTCATATTTGGATTCCTTGTCATCGAAAACCTATACAAAGAGTCATTATTTATGATCCTGTGACTTATAGTTTTGAAGTTATGACCAAATCAAGTAACGAACGGCGGCCATTTTGGATTTCGCCAATATGGCTGCCACAACGAGCGCCGGCCTTGGCGCCCTCAAAAAATGAATTCAGCATGTCTTGATCTACATCTGTGCCAAATGTCATGCTTGTAGACAAATCTGCACAATAATATCCCCAAGGGCCTGGACTATTGGTGATAATTGTGAAATTACACAGAATGACGTCCCAGGAGCCAAATTAATTCACGAACCTGTCGAAGAGCACATGAAGTTTCAATTAAGGAGATAGCTGAAGTGTCTTGAGTTGAACTGTACGGAAAAATACCTCAATAAGAACGTATCTCTCCCCTCCCTCCTCCCCCCACCAACCTTCATTATGCCCTGGTCTTTTTTGCTTTAACTGCAATTTTTACGGTTGTGTCCGCATGGCGCGTTGCATCTTGGGAATTAATTTATTTTAGTCATCATATCCGAGGGCTAATTATTATTGTGCTTTGACTTCTGCGTGAAAACCGGCGCTGTGCAAGTAAGTTCATGAGTATTAATAACAAACTGACTAATTATTTTTCATCAAACAGACATTACAGTCAGACACAGGGTTCACACGCACTAGTCATCATCATTGAGAAAGCCTGGGGCGAATCAGTGGAGAGTGTCACGTGTGCGAATGATGTACATGTGATAGGTTTATTTATTGGTTTACAAGAATCAGTCTAATCGGTGCAATGCAGTGCAACACATTAACATTTGTCGGAAATCAGCGGCAGGTTCAGCTAGTCAATTGTCGCTGACGCTGGCTAAACTGAACCCAATAGCCGATATGTATTTTTGTGCTGGGGTGTCGTTAAACATTCATTCATTGCTAGAATGGTTTTTACGCTACACGTCAAACCGAACGATCACTGCGGGAACCAGTCAACATAATTTGCAAACGTTTAGAAAAAACAGCTTTCTGAACTTGACCAGCTCATACCAGAAGACATGCCAGTTTATCTTATTTTCATTATAAAAATTAACATTTTACATTTATGCTTCCCAATCGGACATTCCATATTTATATATAATTCTGCCTACGAGCTTTAAAGCCAAATGTACACCAGCAGATCATTCCTCAATTAAATATTCTTTTAATGATAAACTCTACACGGCTCGACAAAATCTGAAAATCACTGTTGGACATTTCGTCCACTAAATTTCGTTATGATTAATCTATCACAAACTAGATACAAAAATCTTCTTCTTTTTAGAGTTGGTGATGAGATTCTTCTCTATGATTTTTTTTTTTTTCTCTTTTCATTCTTCTTCTGGATTTTCAATTTTGTTTTTCGTTTAATTTTGGAATCATTTACTATCTAATGAACAGGTCATTATTAAATACGATGGCTATTACGCAGTATAAGATGATTCCAATCAGTTTGCGTATGTATCTAATTTAGACTGATTCTTTGTTCGTGCTACGCTTTGCATACACGCAATAAAATTGGTCTGGTCTAATGTTTTAAAAGTAGATTAATAGATTAATTATCTGCTTTCGTTTAACATAGTGACATTTAACCAGTATGACGTGTGCTCGTGATAATTCACGAACGCTTTTACAGCCATTGTAAGATGTTTGCGGCTAACAGAGTTATTTAGCGACTAAAATAATATTACTAAATACATTTTCTTGTTTAGAATACCAGTGTCTGTATATCCAATGTGTTTGCCGTCGTGTGTTAATGTTTGTAGCAGTCACTTTCCAGTTACCGGGGTAACTTCGTAATATATATTTTTTCGTATGTTCAAAATTATTGGAAGGTAAAATCCGATTTTGGCTACATAGAGGATGAAGGCTTCGGAATAATTAGCCCGTGTAGTGGCAGTATACATTCTAGTTAGGAATGAATGAATGAATGTTTAACAACACCCCAGCACGAAAAATACATCGGCTATTGGGTGTCAAACTATGGTAAATGCAACAACAATGTGATTTCTAGTTAGGAATGAACGAAATGTGTTGACGTGTTTCTGGCTATATATTCCTTAATTCCAATACTTTTGTACAATGCGTTCAAGCAGTGTCGGGAGAGGTAAAGTTAAAAGTGAGTTTTGTTTAACAACACCACTAGAGGACATTGATTTATTAATCATTGGCTATTGGATGTCAAACATTTGGTAATTCTGACGTATAGTCTGAGAGGAAATCCGCCACATATTCCCATTAGTAGCAAGGGATCTTTTATGCACCATTCTATAGTGAGGATAGCACATACCACGGTCTTATGGGAGGAGTCCAACAAAGGGTAGTCTGAGTGTCATCTAATCCGGTCCAATGGAAACCAAGGTTACATTCAGTCAACTTTTGCCGTCGATCCGGTTTTAAAAGTGAGGGAGACTGTTATATAATACATACATAAAATATAATGTAACATTGTTTTAGAAAATCTTAACATAAAAAACCCGAATAACCTATTGTTGGTCTGTTGCTAATTCGAAATGGTGATCAGTTACGCTATATGCCAGCAAATATTTGTTTCTTCTCAAAAAAAATTAAATGGGGGGAGACATTTCTTATGCTGTACCTTTCATGCTGAAAAGTGATAGGCGACGCGTCCCTCTTGTCCCCCACCGATCGACGCCCGTGCAGTACACCGTTTGTTATTACGCAGCACGATAAACAAAACCCCACACCAAACAAACAAAACAAACAAACAAACAAAACAAAAATAACACAAAAGACAAAAACAATATCAAACAAACAGATATACAAAGACAAAAACCAACAAGGAAAGCGTACAAGCTACCTCAATTTGCTTTCTGTGATGCCGCTCTGGGTTTCTTCTACAAGTGACAAATATTAGTAAAGCGATAACGGTATGAAGGAAGGAAGGAAGGAACTGTTTTATTTAACGACGCACTCAACACATTTTATTTACGGTTATATGGCGTCGGACATATGGTTAAGGACCAAAAATAACGGTATGACGACGATATAACTCATTTTAAATCTCACCGTGGTTGCCCTGTAGACGTTTTTGTATTGTTTTGTTTTTGTCTTTGTCTTTGTCGTTGTCGTTGTCGTTGTTGTTGTTGTTGTTGTTATTGTTTTGTTTGGTGGGTTTTTTTGTTGTTGTTGTTGTTGTTGTTTTTTGTGGGGTTTGCCTGGGATGGGTTTGTTTTGTTTGTTTTGGGGTTTTATTTTTATTTTTATTTTTTTGGGGGGAGGCGGGGGTTTGGGGGTTGCCTGGGATTGGTTTCTTTTGTTTGTTTTGGGGTTGTTGTTGTTGTTGTTTTTTTGTTTGTTTGTTTGTTTGTTTGTTTTTTTTTTTGTGTTTTTTTTTTGGGGGGGGGTTTCTTGTTGTTGTTTGTTCTGTTGTTTGTTTTGTTTTTGTTGTTGTTTTGTTTATTTCATTTTTCCCCCGTAATACTTGTCACTAACATGCAAGTTCAAACTCATCAGGGAAATCATATAATATTTAAAGCATAACGTTTGACCACAAGGTTTTTGAAGGAAGGAAATGTTTTATTTAACGACGCACTCAACACATTTTATTTACGTTTATATGGCGTCAAACATATGGTTAAGGACCACACAGAAAATGAGAGAGGAAATCCCCGCTGTCGCCACTTCATGGGCTACTCATTCCGATTAACAGCAAGGGACCTTCTATATGCATCATACCACACATAGGATAGTACATACCACGGCCTTTTTATACCACGTGTGGAGCACTGGCTGGAACGAGAAATCGCCCAATGGGGCTACCGACGTGGATCGATCCTAGACCGACCGCCGCTCATCAAGTGAACGCTTTACCACTGAGCTAGGTCCCGCCCCACGATGTTGCTGAATACCGCGAGTTTTCGTTACCAGCTATACGCTGACCCTTCTGTGGTTTTCAGCAATGCAAGACCAAGAGCATACATGATCGAGGGCCATCCCGAGTGTCGTGTAACGCGAAGCGCCGTCTGGGACCGGTCACATAAATGTTTAATACCATTAATTACTTTCGGCTCAGGACGGACGAGCTGAATCTTCACTTGGCTGCTGACTTTTAACGAAAACATTATTCAGACACCTCACCTTTTCAGGGGCGTGGGACGTAGCTCGGTGGTAACAAACTGCTCGCACACTGGCCTTGCCGGCTACGGTTTTTGATCGGCGCCACAAATCGCAGAGCTGCATGCCTTGGTGCTCGGATAACGCCGTAGCCATGTGGCAATGATTTCATGCCGGCGGTCCTTTGCGCAGCAATGACCGCAGAAATCAAAATAATTTGATATTTACCGGCGTCGTTTGTAAATGACGCCGGCGAATAAGGCGCCGGTCAAAAACCGTAGTCCGCAAGGGAAGTGCGCGGCCAGCTAAACGCTCGCTTGAAGCGCGGTCGGTTTGGGATCGATTCCCGTCGGTGGGCCCAATGGGCTATCTCTCGTTCCAGCCAGTGTAGCATGGCTGGTATATCAAAGGTCGTGATATGTGGTGTGGTGCATATAAAAGATCCCTTACTAATAATGGAAAAATGTAGTGAGTTTCGATTAATACGATTAAAACGATTAATACATCAATGTGCTCTAGTGGTGTCGTTAAACAAAACACACTTTTTAACCTTATCCTTTCGGGGGTGGGGACTCACTCGTTATAATGCTTGAGTTGTAGAATCGACCCCCCCCCCCCCCCCTCCGCTGAACCTTTTGCGGTTTTCCTGTCCCAACAAAAAAAGAGTTTGTTTTGTTTAATGACACCAATAGAGCACATTGATTATTAATCATCGGCTATTGGATGTTGTCACGGGGATCCTACAATACCCGTAACTGGATGAAACACGATTATCCAAATATCTCTCCTAACTGTATATCGAGCAGTATTTACCCGAGTGGCTCGTCTAGGTATGATCAGAGATACGATCTTATATAAAGTATATATTATTATAGCACGTTTAGTTCACTAGAAAACACAACAAAAACACAATACACTTTGGAATCTGTATTAACCTACGCTGACAAATGTACTGCCGCAGTAGTTAATTAACAACAACAAATAATAACAACCCAGAACTGATCACTTAATTAGTTAATCTCTAGGTGTCTAGTTTACACAATATGCTAATCACTTCACCGTGACACAACACCCACACGTGTGATAATTGAGAAACGCTTCCAGGAGAACTTAATTAATAAAGGAATTACACTCTATTCCTAACTGGTTAATTTTTAATTAACCCTTACTACTCGTTCAATAACGTGTGATAATTGAGAAACGCTAACACACACACGTGTGATAATGGAGAAACGCTTCCAGGAGAACTTAATTAATAAAGGAATTTCAACTCTATTCCTAACTGGTTAATTTTTAATTAACCCTAACTACTCATTCAATAACCTTGTAACACAGAATTAATACTGGCACCTATCACAATAAAGACAATAACCTACAGTTTACCTAGGTCCTCTAGGATGACTGGTTAAGCTTTTTATAATTATTTAGGACAGTGAGCCTACAGATTACTGCGTCAGATGACCGGCAGCACCGTCTAAATAATATTGGTATAATACAGTATTAAAATATTTAAAGTCACATCAATCACACCAAGATTATACACAGAGCAAAAAAAATATATTTACCAAAGTCCCGTCTGAACTAATATAGATGCGCGTGCTGTAACCTCACCGTGGTGCAGGGGTGTAACATTCTCTTTGAGAATGGCCAATACAGCACAAATTGAAGTTTAGAGTAAAATTCGGTGTCCGTAAAATTCTGTGATATTTGTATTTTTGGCACAGTTCTTTACACTGTTTTTGTTTAAACCTTGAATTTTTATATTGATGTTGATCATCACTTTATTTGCATTACCATAGTTTGACACCCAATAGCCGATGTATTTTTCGTGCTGGGGTGTCGTTAAACATTCATTCATTCATTTAATATAGATCGTTCAGTGGACGGAAAGCGATCCCCTGGAGCCTTCCTATGTTTCTCCTCGATATATCTAAAATCCTAGCTATTTATTCAAAACTCTCAGAGACAGCGAATATCGCATGGGGGCACAAGGCGGTACCTCACGTATCATCTGAATTTCCACAGCGACCAAGACGGCATATCTTTCTCTTAGATCGCCAGACTCAATGACGCCAAGTCGCCAAATCACGGTTGTAAAAAACCGCACTCGCGGAGGTATTACGTAACTACTGGCCACATGGCTCCGCACCTGGGCTGGGTGTGTATTAGAAGTACAGCTCGACGACCGTCGCGCAAAGGTATCACGTAACAAGTTGCCCATCTGGGCTAAGTGCATTTGGAACTGCACACGGTCCTCTAAAATAATTAATATCGCCACAGGCGAAAAGAAATTAAGAGCATGTACCGTCACAGATGTTAAATATACAGGATAGCACATACCACGGCCTTTGGCATACCTGTTGTGGTGCATTGGCTGGAACGAGAAATAGCCCAATGGGCCCACTGACGGGGATCGATCAAAAACCGACCGCGCATCAAGCGAGGCACTTTACCAGTGGGCTACGTCCAGCCCCTGTCCCAACAAATGCCCCGCCATTGTTACATCAAACGCCATGGTATGTACATATACAATGTTCCTTTCCTCCAATTAATGCAAAACTGTGCCGTTTCCTTTGAAAACTATGTGTTAGCATTATCATGTTTGACATCCTCTAGCCGATGATTAGTGTTGCCTTAGTGCTGTGGAATAATAATAATTATAATCAAAGTTGCTTTAGTGGTGTCGTTAAACAGAATGTTTAAAAAAAAAAACCCCAAAAAAACCCCAGTCTTACCTTTTCATTGCAATGTGCTTGGCATCTGGCCTTGATTACGTAGGAATTAAACGTTTTATCCATTGTTCTTTGATCAGGTTCCACAACACGTAAACTGGCAAACACAGCAAGAACAACACAGATGATCTTTAACGCCATCATAATATTCTCCTTAACTCGAGTGTCCCAGCTCTGGCCAAGACATGAATAAATGAATGAATCTCTGACTGTTAAAACGTAGATCTTCAACACTAGATGTCGATTTACGATTACGGAAACAAATTTCCTGAGATAAAACAAAAAGTCCAATACTCCGCCCTTAGATTGGTTGGTCACTTCTGCGATGTGACAACGTATAAAAATGAAGAACGAACACAAAGCGAGTGACGATGGAACTCGCGTTTAGCCATAGATCGCAGAGACCGATTTCCAGGAACTACCGTATTATTGGTACATACTACTTTTACTATCCGAGCTTTTCACGGGCACTGGCTGTATCCATAGTAATTAACCGGTCAAGCACCACCACTGGGATAACAATGTCTTCAAGACACGGAAACCATTTCAGATGATTTGATACGCATCAGCCGTATGCGCGAAGACGCAGCAGGCCACACACCGATTAACGTCAGCGTATCGTGTCTCTTTTTTGACGATTATGTTGATGATGATGATGATGATGATGATGATGATGATGATGATTAGTGGTCTAGAACTCTTGTGTAATTATAGCGGAAGCGCCACCAGGGGGTGAAAAAAGTATAATAATAAACTGGACTCTCTTTTATTCTTTCTTTTTTTCAAAGGACGCAAATTGTTTTCCTTGCCTGCGATGTTCTCCGGCGTTTTTTCTCAATTATTTTCTGTAAAATAATAAAAATAATAATGAATATGACAGCACTAATACTATTAATACTAATATCAGTATATCACCACCATTACCACCTCTACTACTACTATTACTACTACTACAACTACTACTACTACTACTACTACTACTATTACTATTACTATTATTACAACGACTACTACTACTACTGCTGCTGCTGCTGCTGCTGCTGCTACTATTTCTACTACTTCTGCTACTCCTATTTCTACTACTACTACTACAACAACTACTACTACTGTTAGTATTATTACTACTACTTCTACGACGACGACGACTACTACTACTACTGCTGCTGCTGCTACTCCTACTATTACTACTACTACTGCTGCTACTCCTACTACTATTACTACTACTACGACTACTACTGCTACTACTAGTGCTGTTGCTGCTGCTGCTACTATTACTACTACTACTACTACTGCTACTGCTGCTGCTGCTGCTGCTGCTGCTGCTGCTATTCCTACTATTACTGCTACTGCTGTTACTCCTACTATTACTACTACTACTGCTGCTGCTATTTCTACTATTACTACTGCTACGACTAGGACTACTACTACTACTACTACTACTACTACTACTACTACTACAGCTGCTGCTGCTACGTTCGTCTGAGAAGTAATGGTTATCGAGACAAGCTCTAGTCTCTTTTTGGACGATATTTCCCCTTTTAAACATGAATGAATGGATGAATGAATGAATGTTTAACGACACCCAGCACAAAAAATACATCGACTACTGGGTGTCAAACTATGATAAATGCAATAATAATGTGAACCATTTGAAACATCACAAACTTTAGCTTATCTCTATTATAACATCTTAATCCAAATGTTTTACAGGTGTGATGATTAACTAAACTTGGTGTCCATTTTACAGGCTGAAACTAGGGTATGCGCCTTTATGGTTGTCGTTTGATATAACAATATCATGTTTTCTCAGTTTTCAGTTTCAGTTAATAACTGTTTATAACGTGTCTTCGTCAGAGCAAATTAGTTGTGTTACTTAAATTACAAATATTATCCTTTTGCGATCATTATGTTTAAAAGTGACTTGTATGGCATTTTTTTCCCATCTATGTTAAGATACAAACCGCTTTGTGTAGTCTGTTAAAATAAAACTTATACTAGTATTAAACTCAGTCTAACGTTTTCAAACGAAAGGATTTTAAAAACGAAACGAAATGATCCCACTGGCTCTACCATCAGTGATATTTAAATTTCGCATAATAATTCCGTATCCAACATCACAATAATGCATCAACATGTAAATACCTCTCCCCTTTTCATTTTCTAATAATTAATCATTTACAAAATGCTGTTAAAATACAACAGTACCATGATTCACCTAACAGCATAATTCCCAACTCCACTCCACCCCCACCCTCCCTTCCGCCCTTGGCTTGTTCTCTGGCGCAATTCGGAATTCGTACCCAGGACATATTTGTCTGAACCTTAAACAGATAAGAGCTGCTGAAGAGTATACATCCATCCATCCATCCATCCATCCATTTAATGTCGCCTCTCTTGAGGATTCTTACACGATGACATTTTATTTTGGAATTGGTCTGTCTTGATCTCCTTCCCTGCTGGGGAGGGGCTGATGTGTTTTGTGTACATCACACCAACACCACTGATAAGATCACTATTGTTTATGGCGATTCAGACGTCATTGCTTATGGCGAGCCAGATTGACATTTCATTTTTATTTTTATTATTTCCGCGCTTATATTCACTTAAGGTTCAACGACGCTGTTCTGGGCACACACCTCAGCAACCTGGGTTTTCTGTCCAAGACAGAGGGTTAGTGGTTAGTTGTTAGTGGTTAGCGAAAGAGAAGAGAGTGTATTTGATCTTACACCTACCTCCCCATGGAGACATTAAAATTCGCTCTGTGTGAAAGCCGGTGTAAAAGGAATGCAGGTCCGTAGTGCACATGGTCTTACGACTATCCATTTAGTCGTTAAAATTCGCTCTGGGTGGAAGCCGGTAACGGGCTGCGAACCTAGTACCTACCAGCCTTATATCATATGGCTTAACCACCACACTACCGAGGCCTGTCGAGATTGGCAGCAAGGAAGGAAGAAAATACCGACGTTGAAGAGAGCGCCAGGGGAGACAATCAAGGGTGAGAGAGAAGCCCTGATATCAGCCTACAGCCGACACTAGAATAATTGTGGTAAGTTTGCCTAGATACAATGGTGCCGACATATCTACGCCTGAGACACAAAACAAAAATATTGACAAGGTTCGCATTTGGCCCAACTCAGATGAAATGGACTCGTTCACCTTTTAGAAAACAAAAATAACATCGAACGCTACGGGGGAGTAACTAGCAGTTAAGACACGAGAGCTGTTTCTAAACAGACTGATGATGGCGGGTTATTTAGACTAGTGTGGACCACACTTCCGCATGAATTCGATCACCATCCATCGGATGCTGAAGACCATGCTGGGCACGGGCATGATCACTTTGTCTAGGAACAAGACAACCTATCGACCATCCTCCCACACTTCAGACCCATATAATGAAGGAAGGAAATCTTTTATTTAACGACGCACGCTCAGCACATTTTTTTACGGTTATATGGCGTCGGACCACATTGATATTGAGAGAACTGAAATCCGCTGTCGCCACTTCGTGGGCTACTCTTTTTGATTAACAGTATGGGATCTTATATATATATATATATATCATCCCACAGAGAGGATAACACATACCACGGCTTTTTATATACCAGTCGTGGTGCACTGGCTGGAGCGAGAAATAGCCCAATGGGCTCACCGACGGGGATCGATCGCAGACCGACCGCGCATCAAGCGAACGCTTTACCACTGGGCTACGTTCCGCGCCCCTCATATAATGAGGCCAAGCGCTCGCGTTTTCTTGCTGCACTGGGGTTGCACTTAATGTTAGGTGAATTAATAAGACTGAATACTATGGAAATCATCTCTCCATCCTTTCAGCACGTACTAGAAAAGGCATACCTTTTTGAACCTATCCTTCTCAGGGCCGTAGCCAGCGGGGTGGGGGTGTGGGGGGGGCAGGGTACACAGTACTCAGCCCCCCCCGGAAAAAAAATGCAGAAAAAGTTATAGAAACTTAAAGAAAATTATTTTCTTAACCGTTTAAGGAGTTTTAGACTATTAATTTATCAGTCCCCCCCCCCCCCCCCAACAAAAAATCCTAGCTACAGCCCTACTTCTAAATATTTTAATAGCCCTAAAGAGCGCTTCTCTTTCTGAAAATGTCCTAAAAAAAAACATTTCGCTTTTAAAAAATAATGTTTATTTTTTAATAGTCCATTATTCTTTATTTGGAAAGTCCATCTAAAGTACTCCACTAATCTTAAATGTTTGGCGGAGCAATCATCTTGTTTGGCCTTAAGCGAATATTTGCATGTGATCAAAAAGAACTATTTAAAATTACGGTTATATGGCATTACGTTAATGACTACACACATATTGCGAGAGGAAACCGGCTAACGCCACGCATTTAACTACTCTTTTCGATTAGCTGCAGGGAATCTTTTATATCCATTATCCTAGAGACAGGATAGTACATACCAAGGACTTTGTTACATGGGATCGAAGAGTACCTGCACCCGTATTAGTAATGACTGTCGTCAGCTCCTATGGCGTACGGGGTGGTTCAGATATGGCTACAGACTAGGGTGATTTCCCCATTTGCTGAAATGCATGTGAGGATAGTTTTTGTGATGTGTTTCTTGGCTGTTTCATATTTTCAATTATTATCAATATGGTTCAACATAACCGAGTTAATAATAATCATACGAAGCAAACGTGTAATAACAAGTGTAATGACGTAATTGTGGGAAGCGACATCATAACATGACGTTGCTTCTCCAGTCCTAGCTCAGATTGTGCATTTGAAATATGACGTCATTTAGTCTTCTCCTAGTTGTGGCTGAAACATTTTGAGTTGGGTTTTGTTATTCATAAAGAAAACAACAATAATAATGTGGATAATAAAGAAATTATTACATTTGCGTGTGAATGGTAGTTATTTTACGAAACTCGTGCCAGGATTCATGTACTTCCCTCGCTCTCGCTCAGGCAATACAAAAAGTCTTCACACTCGTTTCGTAGTATATATTCTTTCGCAAAATAAACTCGTGCAATAAATAGGAAGCAAAAACAACGTATGTGAAGTTCTGTATATTTGTTAGACTAGGTTTGCCAGGGAAGATGATGTAGTTTGTGAATAAATTCACATTTTGTAATACATTGGATACTGCATACTGTCCCACTTCACCCGAAAGTCATGCAATATTTATGTAAAATGTACAAAAATAGGTGTCATTCGGTGTGTTTACATTGAGATAGCGAAAAACAAAAAGAGCTGCACAACATGGGTTCACTGTCCCCAGGCAGGTAAAATGTCTTGTAAACTGCCAATGGTCTAGCATAGTGAGATTAATCAAACTGCCACAGCCACTGAGCTACACGGAAAAATAGAGTGTAATTAATTATTGTGCTCTCAGTCCTGGCATGCGTACAGACCGGATGTCAATCAGTGGTAGAGGTAGTCGTCGAAAAATCAATTGTTCTCTATGGACTCGGATCCCATGCCCAACCCGGCCCCGATGCAAAATTAGCATTTCTTTCCTGGGTTTTTTCTCTTTTTTCTTGCTTTCTTTCTTTCTTTCTTTCTTTCTTCTTAATGCTAGGGGCAGACTACCAACTGCCAGCACAAAGTAGGCCAACGTTCTGCTTTCACGAGTAATCTGAGCGCTCTTACAACTCGATTATCGTCGAATAACCCATTAGTTGTTAATATGAACGCACCTGACGTAAGTTGGGACAACTCCGTCGTGACCGTTGGTAGTCTGAACCTAGCATTATATACGAAATAGACGTAACTGACGAAACGTGGTGAGATGTAAAATAAGCATTTCTTCACGACAGTTGATAATTGAGTCTAGTATTAGAAATACGGAATAGACGTAGCTTACAAAAGATGCCGAGATGTAAAATAAGCATTTCTTCACGACAGTTGAAACGTTTGTGACTAGCATTAGAAATACGGAATAGACGTAGCTTATACAGGTGCCGAGATGTAAAATAAGCATTTCTTCACGACAGTTGAAACGTTTGTGACTAGCATTAGAAATACGGAATAGACGTAGCTTATACAGGTGCCGAGATGTAAAATAAGCATTTCTTCACGACAGTTGAAACGTTTGTGACTAGCATTAGAAATACGGAATAGACGTAGCTTATACAGGTGCCGAGATGTAAAATAAGCATTTCTTCACGACAGTTGAAACGTTTGTGACTAGCATTAGAAATACGGAATAGACGTAGCTTATACAGGTGCCGAGATGTAAAATAAGCATTTCTTCACGACAGTTGAAACGTTTGTGACTAGCATTAGAAATACGGAATAGACGTAAACCATTTCTTCACGACAGTTGAAAAGTCTGAAACTAGCATTAGAAATATGGAATAGCGTAGCTTACAAAAGACGTCGAGATGTAAAATGATAATTTCTTTCTCTTTTCTTTTTCTTAAGGCTGGTAGGTGTTGGGTGTCGCGGTGACATTTGCTGTATTCAGTAAATAACTTCTGTGATGTTTTAACTCAGCGCCGCAGGAACACTACGTACTAAGTCAACTGTGTCTGCTTCGCCATAATGGACGGAAGGCAGACAACTAAATTTACGTATCCTGTCATTATCGTCTGAGGTATGTGCTTTCCTGTCTGTGCGAAAGTGCCTATAAAAGATCCCTTGCTGCATTAGGAAGACTAGGAGTCAATATTACCAAATGTTTGACATCCAATAGCCTATGATTAACAAATCAATGTGTTCTAGTGGTGTCGTTAAACAACATGAACAAACTTCTTATGGTCTGAGGATTCCGGCTAGTTCAACCTAGGGACAACAGACGATGTCGTCGGAAGTGCTGTCAATCAGGGACAACAGACGATGTCGTCGGAAGTGCTGTCAATCAGGGACAACGGACGATGTCGTCGGAAGTGCTGTCAATCAGGGACAACAGACGATGTCGTCGGAAGGAAGTGCTGTTAATGAGGGACAACAGACGATGTCGTCGGAAGTGCTGTTAATCAAGGACAACAGACGATGTCGTCGGAAGTGCTGTTAATCAAGGACAACAGACGATGTCGTCGGAAGTGCTGTTAATCAAGGCTAGCGGTTGGGGGACGTAGCCCAGTGGTAAAGTGCTCGCATGATACGCGGTCGGTCCAGGATCAATCCCCGTCGGTTGACCCATTGGTCTATTTCTCGTTCCAGCCAGTACTCTGCAAGTGGTGTAACACAGATCGTGGTATGTATTATCCTGTCTGCGGGATGATACATATAAAAGATGCATTGTTGGTAGTTGAAAAGTAGCCCCTGCTTCATTATATCTGTGATCTTTAACCATATAACCAACGCAATATAACTAGTTAAAATTTGTTGTTGAGTACATAGTTCAATAAAACAATTCTTTCTTCTTTTTTCTAATAACCAAACGTTACAAGTTCCCTATTTTGTGTTTCGTTGTTGTTGGATTTATTTGGGGGTTTTGGGGGAGGGTATTATTTTTAGTTAGTTATTTTTATTGGTGGGGGTGGGTTTACGACGTCATAAATGCTCTTTCTTTGACTGATATATATTACATCTAATTAACATACAACTGTTATCAATAGATAGTTTTTTTCAATTAGTTCCAGTGACCATTGACCATATGCAAAGGTGTATACCTAACAACACGATTATATAATCCACACAACATATACAAAACAGCACTAAGATAACTAAATGGACACGAAAGGCTTGTTGTGTAGTCAGCTAAGCCAATACACTGTTGCGTCATTGGTGATAGTAGACCCTGGGGCTATTATATATCGCGCCAATTCCGTAATTAAGTTATTTAACCAGTTTCCTGTTATGTTTCCGACTAACGGAACCTTTTTAATGACTAAAGTTTTTTAAATAGAAAAGGGCGGGAAGTATCACAGCGGAAAAGCGCTTGCCTGTTGCACAGGCGGTCTGGGATCAATCGCCGTTGGCGAATCCATTGGGCTATTTCTCGTGATAACCAGTGCACCACGACTGGTATATCAAAGGTTAGGGTATGTACTATCCTATCTGTGAAATGGTGCATATGAATGCTACTAATGGAGAAAAAAATGTAGCGGGTTTCCTTTCTAAGACTGTCAAACTTACCAAGTGTTTGGCTCCAGCGTGGAGCGGTAAACGTGATGGCGGAGCGGTAAACATGATGGCAGGAATGCAAACGTGATGGCGGGGCGGCAAACATGATGGCGGGGCGGCAAACGTAATGGTGGGGAGGCAAACGTGATGGTAGAGCACAAAACGTGATGGCGGGTCGGTAAACGTGATGGCGGAGCGGTAAACGTGATGGCGTGGCAAACTTGATGGTGGGGCGGCAAACGTGATGGCGGATCGGCAAACGTGATGGTGGGGCGGCAAACGTGATGGAGGGGCGGCAAACGTGATGGTGGGCAGCAAACGTGATGGCGGGGCGGCAAACGTGATGGAGGGTCGGTAAACGTGATGGCGGAGCAGTAAATATGATGGCGGAGCGGCAAACGTGATGGTGGGGCGGCAAACGTGATGGCGGAGCGGTAAACGTGATGATGGGGAGGCAAACTTGATGGTGGGGCGGCAAACGTGATGGTGGAGCTGTAAACGTGATGGTAGGGCGGCAAACGTGATACCGGGTCGGCAAATGTGATGCTGGGGCGGCAAATGTGATGTTAGGGCGACAAACATGATGGCGGGGCGGTAAAGGTGACGTTGGGTCGGCAAACGTGATGGCGTAGCGGTAAACGTGATGGCGGGCTGCAAACTTGATGGTGGGGCGGCAAACTTGATGGCGGAGCGGCAAACGTGATGGCGGGGCGGCAAACGTGATGGTGGAGCTGTAAACGTGGTGGCGGGTCGGCAAACGTGATGGCGGGGCGGTAAACGTGATGGTAGGGCGGCAAACATGATACCGGGTCGGCAAATATGATGTTAGGGCGGCAAACGTGATGGCGGAGCGGTAAAGGTGACGTTGGAGCGGTAAACGTCATGACGGAGCGGCAAACGTAATGGTGGGGCGGCAAACGTGATGGCGGGGCGGCAAACGTGATGGTAAATGTCAAACGTACCAAGTGTTTGGCATCCAATAGCCGATTATTAATAAATCAATATGCTCTAGTGGTATCGTTAGACTAAATAAACTTTTTTTGTACTAAATACAGTTTCTTGTTTAGAATATCAGTGTCTGTATATCCAATGTGTTTCTGATCGTCCTAGTATTTGTAATTTTACCTCCAAATAATATTATACGTGCGAGAAAAAGAGGTTTGAACTGTAACAAGCATTAAAGTCTAAGGCGCTAGTTTAAACCCGTGAAAATAAATACTAAGTTTGATTAATCTACAAACCCGTAACACATCTGGACAAAAGGAGTCTGTGACGTTGACACTGGCCTGGAATACTCTTAAAAATAAACAAGGGCTCGTCTCCATAACCGTTACTTCTCAGAGGTAAGTGCGCTTTTAATTTTTATTTTAATTTTTAAATGCATTTTGTGGTACCAGAAACATTTCAGATGTACCGAATTAGATAAGCTAAACATTGAAATGTAAGTAATGTCTGATTTCAATTAATTATCCAAAATGCTTCTAATAGTGAAAAATACGCCAGAATTGTTGGGGGGGGGGGGTTTAAAGTGGGTCTGTGACTTTAAGAAAATGAGAAACGTTTTGGATGTACAAACACTGATCATGCTCTCAACAAGAAAATGTATTTAACACGTAACTTTAACATGTAACATGTCCTGATGGTCGGAAACGTGTGAATAATGAAAGCAAACTCAGGACTGTCGCTTTAATACTTTAATTAACGAGTGGAACACTAAATCCACAAGCCGACGTAAATAATCAAACGTATGGCGGACCGGTAAGCTGCTACTTAAGATGGAAAGGAGTGATTGAAAAAATAAGAAGGCGACAGACGTGATATCGGGGCCGCAAATGTGATGGGGGCGGCAAACGTGATGGCAGGTTGATAAACGTGATGGCGGGGCGGCGACAAAAGTGAAGGCGGGGCGGCAAATATGATACATGAGGCAAACATGATGGCCGGGCGAAAAACATGATATTAAGGCAACAAACGTAATTCCAGAGCAATAAACGTGATATCGGGGCAGCAGACTTGATACTGGGCGGCAAACGTCATACCAGGGCCCCGTTCCACGAAGCGATCTTAGCCCTACTGTTGTCGTAAATACCTACCATCGAGACCTTAAATATTTTCTACAATTGTTAGCCCGTTCCACGACGCTGCGTAGCTTACTGTCGTCGTAAATTACAGTGAAAATTTACAATTGGTACGAGGCAGTTGTAAGCCACTAACGTAGCTGTTAAATGGCAGTTAGATGATGCTTTGATAATTTTCTAAGAAGGATAGTAACTCTTTGTGTAAAAATGGATCTAATATATACCAAATACCTTTTATGAAACTCTGTGATCGATGAAAAACAGTCTAGGCCTAACGACCTTCACACAAAAATAAGGGAGATAACTCTCATGTCTTATGCATTCGGCAATTATCGCTTACCGAATAAATTGACAAAGTTACTTCATGGTTGTCCCATACCAATGAATACATCCAACATGTTCCGAAAAGTCGGTAAACAATTTATTATTTAACTAATTCGCACTTCTTTGCAAAGAATCTATTAATAATTAAAGGGGCATTTACGACTACCGTAAGGTTGCTTTGTGGAACGGCTGTAAAGTTTACGGTGCTAGTTGTAAAACTCACCTTAAATCACTACAATTAACCTTAGCTACAATTCGTTCATGGAACGGGGCCCAGGGCGATAAACGTCATATAGGGCGGCAAACGTCATATCGGGCGGCAAACATCATACCGGGGCGGAAAACGTCATACCGGGGCGGCAAACATGATATTTGGCGGCAAACATGATATCGGGCGGCAAACGTCATACCGGGGCGACAAATTTTATATTGCACGGCAAACGTGATACTGGGTGTCAAACGTCATATCGGGCGGAACATGTCATACCGGGGCGGCAATCGTCATACCGGGGCGGCAAACGCAATTTTGGGGCGGCAAACGTGATATTGGGGCAGTAATCGTGATGGCGGGGCGGTTAACACAATACTGAGGCGGCAAACATGATTTCGGGGATGAAAAACACAAAAGCGGGGCGACTAGAACACTATAATGACATCGCAAGTCTCATTCATAAAATGACAACAAAATATCTACACATACTAAAAGCATATTTACCATAACAGTTCCTGGCTGAGATGCTCATTCGGAGCATTAGTCCAATAGTCCAATCACGATCAGAATTTGGTGAAACCTTTTATACGCTTAAGACAGCCGTGCACGGTGAAACCACGACAGACTCTTTTTAACTGGAGGATCAATATAATGTCTAAAAGCCGTATCGGACATGCGCATATTGACATTACAACAGGTTTTAAACCACGTATGCCAGCTGTAGGGACAATGGAACAGAAGACTAATTCCAGGTATCCACTGTACATCTACTATCATTGCATACTGAATCCTTTCGCTTAATAAACAGAACATTCTAGCACTTGGTGACATGTACTGATTTTTGTACCCTATTGGTGCTCGGATAAAGTTTCGGATAAGGGGCGGTAAATTTCTCGCCGCCCTAATAATAATTTGGCTACTACTCTGTCTAAAAGAGGTTAATATGTCAAAATTCAAAATTAACAAATGTTTGACATCCAATAGCCGATGACTAATAAATCTAGTGTTGTTGTTAAACGAAACAAACTTTTAAATCACGGGCGTTCGGGTCCTGATCGGATTCTCTCTCTCTCTCTCTCTCTCTCTCTCTCTCTCTCTCTCTCTCTCTCTCTCTCTCTCTCTCTCTCAGTGTAATATCTTAAAATATCAGTGAAATAAAAGTGTTATCAGTCACCCAGTGACGATAACACATTTTAGAGTGAAAATTTCACTATTTCACTCTAAAAGTAGAAAGTGTTATCTTCACTGTAAGAAAGCTGGAACTATTTTGCTGCTGGTATTTTAAAAATAAAGGTAAATTGCAAAAGTTATATAATAAATAGAACATTTCAAGCGCGACGAGTGATATATGATTACAAACTTCACTCGATGAGATATAAATCATATTTGACAAAGAACCATGTTATATCCTCTATATATGACAAATTAGCGTAACGCGCATGAGTGTTCCATTGACTGGTAGTACTAATCAGACACCTAGAAACTCTAACCAGGACCCGAACGTATATATTAGTTATACTGTTAGTAGTAATGAGAATTGTTGCTTAGTCGGTTTACGATGTTTTATGAAATTGGACCCAGGTCTAAATGCATATACATCCAAACAGTACTGCAGGTCTGGTTAGGCCAGGTCATAGGGTTTAGCGTGCACGTTCAGAGCAAGCTGTTGTAGCGCACGCCTTTCATGGGCGCAGATGTCGACTTTGGCCTGCTCCTTCGTTCAGAACCGGAAAGGGGTCGGGGTGGGGGTTAGTGGGGGCAGGTGAGTGGGGACCGCCCGCGCTTGGCAAGTGCAAGAGAGTACAAGCATCCCGACCAGGGTCAGCAGCGGGCGGGGGTATTTATGGTGCTATTGAACTGCAAATGTCCCGTAGGATTGGGTCCAAATGTAAAAAAAATATATATATATATATTTACGGCACTGCCCATCTTTGAACTTCGAGCAGGATCCACGACTGGTGTGGTATGCTCTGCTCATCTATCAGCGGCTGATCCGTCTAAAGCATGGATAATCATGAAGACGGAAGTAGCAGACAATTACATTCCAAATGAAGATTCACACTTTGTTAATTGTGAAAACACTGGCGTTAAATCTAGTGAAGATGTCAGTAAAAGTGACTCAGTAAATGCAGACTGCATTGAAAGACGTAACCAATCTCGTTAAAGGACAGTGGGTCTGTCTCGGCTTCATAGTCATGTATTATTAAGAACTAGCAACAGTCCCTGTCAATCTGATAGCAACCTAGCAGTCTTGCTGTCTAGAAATGCACGTGCTAAAAGAACAGACGATGAAGGCAGTGTGATCCTTGACAACAATGACACACGTAATAGCACCCGTGTCTTTCAATTCAATCTTTAGCTTTAAATGCCCGAAACCTTAGTGGTATAGGGATGTGTTTAAAGGTTCTCTCTCTCTCTCTCTCTCTCTCTCTCTCTCTCTCTCTCTCTCTCTCTCTCTCTCTCTCTCTCTCTCTCTCTCTCTCTCTCTCTCTCTCTCGTGCTACCGTAATTAAATGGCATCTTCATCACACATTCTTGACACTGAGACCAGATTTGTTAAAATGAAATCGATGAATGCTTATTAACATTCAGGCATGATATACCTTGCCATTGTGCATTGGTCCTGCAATGTCAGAAAGAAACAGGGCATCAAATACCACAACACGTAGATGCTGCTTTTGTTTCCTCCATGATGTAAATTACATAATCTATCATCTATCTATCTAACACATATTTGATGTTGTCTTTGTGTTTTCCAAAGTGATTTCCATTTCATCTGTCTGAGTTGGGCCAAATGCGAACCTTGTCAATATTTTTGTTTTGTGTCTGAGGCGATATTTCGGAGCCATTGTTGCTAGGCAGACTAATCATAGTGTTTCTAGTGTAGGCTGTTTGTTTGTGTTGTTTAGTGACACCACTAGAGCACATTGATGTATTAATCATCGGCTATTAGATGTCAAACATTTGGTAATTCTTACATACAGTCTTAGAGAGAAAATCCTCTACATGTTTTCCATCAGTAGCAAGGGATCTTGTATATGCACCGTCCCACAGACAGGATAAAACATCAGGTGAACGCTGTACCACTGGGCTACGTCCCGACCCACCCCCCCCCACCCCCCACCCCCACCCCCATCCCCCACATATAACTAACGTATGCTACAACCACATCAGTGGCGTTACTCTCATGAGACATAAATTGGAGAAGGAAGGAAGGAAGGAAATGTTTTATTTAACGACTCACTCAACACATTTTATTTACGGTTATATGGCGTCGGACATATGGTTAAGGACCACATATATATTGAGAGAGGAAACCCGCTGTTGCCACTTCATGTGCTACTCTTTTCGATTAGCAGCAAGGGATCTTTTATATGCACCATCCCATAGACAGTATAGCACATACCACGGCCTTTGTTGTACCAGTCGTGGTGCATTGGCTGGAGCGAGAAATAGCCCAATGGGCCCACTGACGGGGATCGATCCCAAACCGACCGCGTATCAAACGAGCGCTTTACCACTGGGCTACGTCCCGCCCCATAATTTGGAGAAGAAGTACAGTGTCACCTAAATGTCTGGTTTTGCCTAGCTACAATTGGCTGGATGGAGTTTCTACTCATCGGCCATTTTGATTATTTTATTTCATATTTCTTTTTAAGGATGTATTTTTATTTTAAAGGATATACTGTCTAGTAGAGGATCTCCTAGGTAGGAAGTGACTGTTCTCCTACATACGAGACACTAGGTAGGAAGTGACTGTTCTCCTACATACGAGACACTAGGTAGGAAGTGACTGTTCTCCTACATACGAGACACTAGGTAGGAAGTGACTGTTCTCTTACAGACGAGACACTAGGTAGGAAGTGACTGTTCTCCTACAGACGAGACACTAGGTAGGAAGTGACTGTTCTCTTACAGACGAGACACTAGGTAGGAAGTGACTGTTCTCCTACAGACGAGACACTAGGTAGGAAGTGACTGTTCTCCTACATACGAGACACTAGGTAGGGAGTGACTGTTCTCCTATAGACGAGACACTAGGTAGGGATTTATGGAATTTGCCACTATTTTGACAAATACTCATTCGACTCTGCAGTGTACAGAAATACGATTTTTGTCGATAACGGTTTTGTTGTTCAGATTGAATTCTCTGGGATATTACACCTCGAGTTTGTGGATCACCCGATCTAAAACACATGCAAGATATTTCTTCACCGTACACACCACATTCTGTAGTATCTGAAAATATACTCTTCAAAAAAAGAAACTTGACATTAGTAAAAATAACGCTATCGGATTATTTTTACAGAACCAAAGACATTATAAAGACAATCAAGTGAGCGAATGTTGATGCAAAAACACTATAAAACACGTTCGATTCGCATAAACGTAGCCATAGTCAAAGTTTGTACTGAAACGCAAAAGCGCAATCCTCAAAGAAGCACGAGCATCATGAAGTTCTGTAACTTTGCATGCCGAACCCTCCGGTGGTGGGGCATAAAAGGCCACATCAGCAGTAATTCAAACAGATCGCATAACGACACTGTAGGTAACGCAATAATGCCACGATTCGCTTCAGCTCAACGCAATAATGTCATTGGAAGATTGCAAGCAGGGGCACCTCAACAAGCTGTAGCAAGGCACTTTGGCATCTCCAGACAGACAATCTCTGATTCATGGGCACGGTACAACACCACTCAAAGTGGTCAGGTCGTCCCAGAGTAACCACCACCGCTCAAGATCGATACATCCGGGTGTGTCATCTTCGAAATCGAACCATTACAGCAACAACCACAGCGACACAAATCCCTGGACTACGCAGAATCGGTTGAGGGAGGCAGGGATTTTCCCTAGAAGACCAGTGCGACGTTACGTTTTGACCCCACGTCACTTAGCGGAGCGTCTGCAGTGGTGCCAGAAGAGGGTGATATGGACACGTGCCAGGTGGAGGACTGTTTTGTTCTCAGACGAGTCTCGTTTTCTTCTGTCACGTGCTGATGAACGCACACGTGTCTATACACGTCGAAGGGAATGTTATTCTCCAAACTGCGTGCAACAAGTCGACCGTTTTGGTGGTGGCAGTGTCATGGTGTGGGCAGGAATTCATCATGGTGGTAGGACGGCTCTTGTGCATGTGGTCTGCAGCATCACGTCATTCCGCACATGAACATCAACGGCGGAATGTTTCAGCATAACTATGCCAGACCACATGTTGCACGTGTTAGTCAGGAGTTTCTGCAGCGCCACAACGTCCACAGATTATCTTGGCCTGCCCGTTCGCCGGATGTAAACCCAATAGAACATCTATGAGATGCATTGGATCAACGTGTGCGCCGGAGGAATCCACCACCCCAGACACTTCCATAACTTCTTAAGGCACTGCATCGTGAGTGGCAAAACATTCCACAACGTGTTGTGCAACGTTTGATTGCTTCCATGCGTCGCCGTTGTCAAGCTGTCATCAGGGTTCATGGTGGTCATAACCGATACTGACATTTCCCCACCACTATGTCTGTGTACATGTTTCAGATGGATTATCATGTCTACCAGGGTTTTGAGGTTTTTTTTATTTTATTAAACTTTGAAAATCAATGTCAAGTTTCTTTTTTCTTTTTTTTTGAAGAGTATATATCTTAACACAACACCACTCGACATATTGGATTCTTGATATCATGTGACACTCATAACACCGCCGCTTAATAAAAAAGGCCGCACAGTTGTAGAGTGACTAAACAATTCAACAAAACATTTTTTTAAAGTTTTCATTCATGCTCTTTTTAAAAAAAAAAATTAAATGACGTATGGTAATGAGCGTTAGTTGAAGAGGTACGCATATATTGCTTACATTTGAAATCGCGTGGTCCGTTCTTTTAAAGATATGACCTCAACAGTGGACTGCAATCCTGTCAGTTATATAGATAGAGACTACTACATAAGTATCCGTTAGATCAATCTAATTAAAATTAGCTCCACTATTATATGTGGATCTAACAGCAGCTTTAACAGTTGACCTTTCATTCGACCAGTCAAAACCTTACTTGCAAAATCATGCCAATGATTTGAAAAGAATTTGAAAACATTCGGGATTATGCCGAGGGTATACGAAATGATTCAGGAATTACGAAGTATGCCGGAAACTAATTGCAATATAAAAAACAGTGATGGTATAGCCATAAAATCTGTTTATACTAGTATACAATCCAAAGTTTATTACTGCACTTTTCCCCCTGTTTTTTCAATGTTGAAATAGACCAACAAGTTCGCCTATTGCATAAATAGTCTCGCCCGATATTTTTAGAATTTGTATGCTCCCGAATAACGCTATAAAAGGCGAAGTGTAATTGGTCGATATTTAAATTGTTATTTATAGATGAAATGCCACCTGGACATGGGAGTCCACGCAATGCTGTTAGATCTACTGGTAGACCCAGTAGAGCTAATTTTAATCAGATTGCCGTTAGATACCATATGTCTTACAACGACTTGCTTTAAACCGTATTTAAGGAGTGAAAGCGAGTTGGATACGTTTCTAAACAACGAGTTGTAAGATAAATATCTAATGGTCACGAATGTTGTATTATATTTCTTACATATCTTGAAAAAAAAACCAGTTTCAAAATAAATTTAAATGCCTTTTCCAGCGAAAATCTATTTACGGCTCTTTCGCTTATAGTTAACTTGTGCATCAAAGACAAGTCAATTTCTGGTTATTTTGTACGTCATGGAGTGATCGATTCGACCGTGTGGGTTTTTTTGGGGGTTTTTTTTGTTGTTGTTGTTGTTGTTGTTGTTTTCATTGGATGGCATGGCATTGGTGACCTGGTCATCACCTAGCTGCAGCCAGTTGTATGTCTTTAAAATGTTACAGCACGTTTATGTGTTAACAAGTATGTGTTAATGATATTCTCACCAACAGGTGTGTAAGAATACTAGTATATATCTGTAGTTATTTTACAAGGAACCATACTTTCTTTTATGATGTGTTGTCCGATTTAATATTTACAATGAATGAATGAATGAATGAATGATTGATGACACCCCAACAAAATAAACCAGAAACGTACATCAGCTATTGGGTGTCAAACAAAGGTAAGTCTCGAAAACTCATCGATTTCATTTATTTAGTCTATTATTTATTATTTTAAATAAATTACAGACATTTATTTCATCTTGTGTTATATTATCTGAAAGACAATCATCTTATAAATAGTTTGAAACAATTTGTGCTTAAATCGGTTTATATTTAGTGATGTGGGAATCAAGCGTAATCTATAAAATTTTATAATTTTGGCAGTCATAATGGATCTGACACGAAATAAGCACCTTCGTAGATTCAAAATGTGGCGCAGAGTCCTTATTTGTAATTAGCAATGATATATGCATCATAAAATTAGGGGTGGGGGCGAATTGTGTCTTTTGGACATATTTATGAGCAAATAATCGCATATTGTAAATTTCGGGTGACCTTTTTTTTTCAAAATGGTTGTAAGAATTGTTCACCTTTTAGAACACGTCATAACTCAAGGTATGATGTTTCCATAAATCTATATAACAATTTCACGAAAATTACACAGCCGCGTGAAATTACACATACCGCGTGAACTAAAATGTATCCCACAGAATTAACACCATGGTCTTATGCATCCACCTCTAGTTGTACACGTCATAATATACTTAAGATTTACGTTTACGGTGACGTGTAAAATACTCTAACTGTCACCGCGACTTCCTTTGTCCCATATTTTTTAACCGCACTGTTGATAAATATCGCACGTGGAGTGCTGCGGGCGGTTTGCTTTATGCATATAATGTATGTTAACTGATAGTGTCTGGTCGGTGTGGCAAACATCACGCGAGATTCGGCCAACGGTAGGTTTATCGCGGCACAAGGATACCGTTCTCCAAAGTTGTCACTTTGTGTAACAGCTTGATATAGTCCGCAGTGGGAAATAGGTCCTCGTTAACAAATAATATAAAATACTTAAATAGCTGTTCAAATCTGTTTTGTTTTATGATCGCAGTTAGACAGACCCTTATAGTATATAAATAACCTCCTGATTTGATTTTGCTCTGGGAAATAGGGGCTGATTAAAAAATAATATAAAATATTGAAATACCTTTTTTGAATCTTTTTTGTTTTATGTTTACCACGAGATCGATCACGGAAGTATATAAATAACCCACTGGTTTTGATGTTGCTTGTTATATGCATTGCTAAATGATAACAACTGTGCGTGTGGTTTTCTGCCACTTTTATAACAGTAAAAGGGTGGATAACTCAAAATATTTGTTATTTATACTTATTTTGATTTATTTAATTTTTAATTTTTTGCATGGTAGTTACAATGTGACTGTACTTCCTAAAAATAGCAGTCACGTTACCCTCTCTATATTGCTCTAATGTTTGCAGAATAAATACACTTTAACACACAAATTGTACTGAAATGCATGTAAAACTATAAGGAGAAGCCACGGTGACGTCACATGTTTTGATCACGTGGTACCGCGTGAGCTCTGGTAGGCAAGAACCACTTTTGACATTGGTAGTAATGAACAATCGAATGTTTTTTTCGTCAATTAAATCAGTGTACACTAGTTTTGATGAATGGTATTTTGTCATGGTAATTTCATACGTTGTTGTTAGCCGCACAAATCACTATAGGAAGGATTGTGGAATTATTTTTATCGAACAGTAAGCTGACAACAATCAACTTTGCCTATCCCACAACGGAGATCGTCATGTTACACAAGGTCTGTTGTATGTTATTCGTTCGTAATACTAGTACACGTAGAATGTTTATTGAAATGAAAAATTGAAGAGATGATCAAATTAAAATGAAAAAACCCAAACACACACACCACCAAACTGGATGGAAACGAAGATGCCCTGTTGACAGTACCCAGTCAATCGACAAACAACGTTTTGTGTAACTTTGTATTGACAGATCCATTATAGTGTGTAAAAAAAAAAATCTGAGTGTATTTTATATTGTATCATGCCATAAAATAGGTAGGTGGCTGGAGTATTTATATTTTTAATTAAATAACAGGGAGCTGTATGTGAGAGAGAGAGAGAGAGAGAGAGAGAGAGAGAGAGAGAGAGAGAGAGAGAGATGTTTTATTTAACGACGCACTCGACACATTTTATTTACGGTTATATGGCGTCAGACATATGGTTAAGGACCACACAGATTTTGAGAGGAAACCCGCTGTCGCCACTATATGGGCTACTCTTCCGATTAGCAGCAACGGATCTTTTATTTACGCTTCCCACAGGCAGGATAGCACAAACCATGGCCTTTGTTGAACCAGTTATGGATCACTGGTCGGTGCAAGTGGTTTACACCTACCCATTGAGCCTTGCGGAGCACTCACTCCGAGAGAGAGTCAAATCATACTAATATGTACACAATATAAAACTTTCATACTTATATCACAGAAAATTAACAATTTTGATATTTTTTTCTAGATATCAATGATCCCTGTTTATGGGCAAATAGAGAACCGGCAGCTCTTGGATGAAATAAGGGCCTTTCAGGATGAATTAAGGGCCTTTTAGGGTGAATTAAGGGATGCTAAGGAGAACACTGGTATAAGATTCGGCGTTTCTTTTCTACGGTATCTCATGTTTCTGTGCACAAGAAGGATACCAGAACTTTTTTCACTGACTTTCCAAACATTATTGGGGCTATTCAGTATGTGATGATGACATTGATAACACTTGGACTTAATCGTTTTTTTACCACGATCTCTATTTTCTAATAAAAACAGACTTTACAAAATCAATAAAATTATATCGAGAAACAATAGACAAGGCATTATTATTTTATTTTTTTTTGATCATATCATTATAAACCAATGATTAAATGATATTTGATTGTGTTAATTTATGTTGTAAATTAAAACATAAAAAACATTTTATTGTTACAATCTACAGTAATTAGTTGTTTCAACTGGTTTTTTATTAATCAGGTTGAAAGTGAAAGCCTTTTGAAACTGTGCCTCTTGTCAAAGGTAACTGACACAGTTTGGGATTTGAAAGGAAGGAATCTTTTATTTAACGATGCACTCAAGTCATTTTAATTACGGATATAAGGAGTCGGTCATGTTTAGGGATCACACAGATAATATTAGGGAGAAAACCTGTTGCTTTCTGAGTAGCAGCCAGGGATCGTTTATATGCAGTAGCCCACAGACAGGATAATAAATAGCATAGCCTATGTTACACCAGTTGTGGAGCACTGGCTGGAACGAGAAATAGCCCCATAGGACCACCAATGTGAATCAATCCTAGACCTACTGTGTATTAAACTATGTCCTGCCCCGTATGGGATTAGGTAATTAAAATATTTATGGTAATTTATATATATTATAGTGTGTGTGTGTGTGTGTGTGTGTGTGTGTGTACTTGGGGGACCAAGTAAATTTAAAGTGTATCTGGTTTAAAAGGCTAAGTTCTGTACTTATATTTAAAAAGAGACGCTAGAGGGACCAATGTATGTGGTCATGGAACTGGTACTGAAACTAAATTTAGTATCCTCCATTTTAATACAATGTGTTAATATGTATTCGATGTCAGTAACTTTAAGGAATAAAGAAGGACTTAATAAAATTAATAGTTTTAAAGTTTTGTAAAGTTTTCTAATAAGATACTTACTTGCTTAAACTTTATTGTTGATAAAAAGCCTTACAAATGAACCGGTAGCCAAGTATAACACATCAGTGTTGTCTACTGGTTGTTCATTTGTAACAAATGTTCATATATATATATATATATATATATATATATATATATATATATATATATATATATATATATATATATATATATATATATATATACACATGTATATTTAAAATTGTTTAAAGAAATAATTTCATTTAACAAAGGGTATTATTTCTTTTAAAACAGTTTTAAATACATATAGGCCTACTTATTGTATTTTATAATTTTTATTTCTGTGCTCGTTTGTATTGTAATGATTTGCTTGAAATATGGACCAGACGCCTTAAAATACATGGAATAACAATATTTATTCATGTGAAAAAAAACAGAAGAAAAAAAAGAGGAAGTTTGTTATAGTTTTGAACTCGGCCAATCGTCAAATTTTATGGGTCAAAAGAGAACATGTATCTCCTCCATACAGGAGCTATGTAGAATAGCGTTCCCGTACTACCAGTGGTAATTTAAGCGAATGTTTTGGTCATTGTTTGCTATTCACGCTACGCTAGTTCGCTTTGTTACAACTGACCATTCTCGACTTCTGCCTACCAGACGCGCGCGCATGCTGATATGTGACGCCATTTCCGTAAACACATGGCTTCCCCTATAGTGGTGTGCAACCTAAAGCACAGTGGTTAATAGTTAATGGATTAATAGAATCTATCACCGTTGTGAGGTATAGATAAGGCAATTCCAACCCGACGGACAAAATGTTTTGTTTTGTGTTGGGTTTGTTTTTGTTTGTTTGTTTTTTGTTTTTTTTGTTGTTTTGTTTTGTTTGTTTGGGGTTTTATTGTTTTGTTGTTGTTTGGGGTTTTTGGGGGGTTGTTTGATGCTGGGTTTTTTTTTTGGTTTTTTTTTGTAAGGGCCGAGGTTTACCGATGCCCTAACAAAAACATTTTGTCCCAAGGGTTAGAATTGCCTTATCTATACCTCACAACGGTGATTGATTCTTTTTCTTGCCCGTTTAATTACAGTAACAAAATATTAATTTGTAAACTACGTACGGTTTGTTTGTTGTTGAACGATTCGTAAACATTTCACCTAAAACAATGAAATTCATTTAATCATATGCTGAAAAATATAGTCCAACTTATGCAACGACATAAAAATGCAACAATTTAACAATAAATATAAAGTTGAAAATATTTTTTTGTTTAAATATTTTTAAAACAATGATACAACGTGAAATGGCAAACAGAATTTTGAAAACCATTTGTTATGACATCAATCGTCGTAAAACACGAATTATTACGTCATGCGTATGTAGAAATCGTCTAGCCTTCGGGTCAGACAGATTTATGTAGCTCTAGGGTCAGACAGATTTTTCTAGCACCGTGCAAAAGCTGGATAACCCTGTCCAGTGGGCACGGACGTGAGATATTGTCCAGTGTAGTGTCCTTACACCTTTTCTCACGGAATACACGTTTCACATTTTATCTGCACATGCGCACAAAGAGTAACCTCCCTTGCCGAATCAAACGGCATCATAGGATATCTAACACTCTTAGGGATAACTATGGCAGTTGTCATATGCGACATGACTACGTTCGAAGGAGATGTAAAAACAAATTTGGCTAATTAAAAATACATATTTCATACTTCAAATAAAAATAAATAATACATATTTCATATCGAATGGAGTAATGAGCTTGAAAGACGATCTATTCTCTTTCATGCTCTAACAAGTGATTACCCTTAACAATAGGATATAACTTTATTGCGATGTTTCATTCGGCTTACAAAAGGTATTTTGTGATTAATTTGTTTTTAAAACTTCATTATAAAAGTATTTTCTGATCAATTGTTTTTAAAACATCATTATAAAAGTTATCTTGTTACTCTGTAGTATTAAATTTTATATGTCAGTGTTGTTGATTTATGACAAAATCGTCCAAAAAAAATCAGCCATATTTGTTAGTGTAAAATAATATAGTCCAATTACTGAATACATGAGAGAGAAAGAATTGATCCTATGCAGTCGTGTAGAACAAGCGGAAACCGTCTGCCGCCACATAGCGATAAAGCAGTCATTAAAATAAAAATAACCCCACTTCCGTCATGGATAGAATTCTCCAGCGAAGTCAGAGGTTGTGCCCACGACAGGTGTGCCTGAACAGTTCTCTGAGGGAAGTATGCCAAAAACTACCCATACCTACAGACCCGAATCCACAGAGGGCGATGGATCCTGCCACCCATCGCACCTTAGGCAAGTTCTCTACCGACTGAGCTAAATTCTGCCACACCAGCCTTAAAAATACTGTCCATTATTTTTTTTTTTTTTTTTTTTTTTTTTTTTTTTTGTGTGTGTGGGGGGGGGGGGGGCAGGGCGTAGCCCAGTGGTACAGCGCTCGCTCAATGCGCGTTCGGTGTGGGATTGATCCCCGTCAGTGGGCCCATTGGGCTATTTCTAGTTCTAGCCAATGCACTACGACTGGTATATCAAAGGCCGCGATATGTACAACCCTGTCTGTGGGATGGTGCATATAAAAGATCCCTTGCTGCTAATTGAAAAGAGTAGCCCGTGAAGTGGCGACAGCGGGTTCCTTCTCTCAATATCTGTGTGGTCCTTAACTATATGTCTGACGCCATACATCCGTAAATAAAATGTGACGATTGTGGATGGATGTTTAAATAAAACATTTCTTTCTTTCTTTTTATTTTTGTTTTAACCATCGTAACATATTTCCAAATAATAGACTTGTTAACGAACAGAATTACA
Organism: Gigantopelta aegis; assembly: GCF_016097555.1. Taxonomy (NCBI): domain Eukaryota; kingdom Metazoa; phylum Mollusca; class Gastropoda; order Neomphalida; family Peltospiridae; genus Gigantopelta; species Gigantopelta aegis. The sequence goes on along the minus strand of NC_054708.1, from coordinate 12,288,075 downwards.
TATTAAATACATTTTCTTCATTAATATATCAGTGTTTGTAATACATATTAAATACATTTTCTTCTTTAATATATCAGTGTTTGTAATATATATGTAATGTGTTTCCTATCGTCCTAATATCTGTCCTAAAAAATAAATAATAATAATTTTTTTTTTTTTTTAATCTGTCCTACTCTGGTACGTAGGAGCATTATTATTCTAAAGACTCCCCCGACTTATCTAAACCTTCACAAAACAGGGGAGCTCAATGGATGTTTAGACAATTTACAAACTCGTGCCTCTCCTGCCATAGGCTATCATGACTTGCCTTGATGCAACACAATCCCTTCTTGTCGTCATATCTGAATACAATGCTGATAAGGGCAATACGTCGTCCTTAAGCAGATAACTGATTAGATCCTTCAAAAACTATGACAATGAATGGAGCCATCGTTTTTGTTCAAAGAAGGCCATTATTAAACAAAGCGAAGATAAATTATCTGGTCCTTTGTAAAACATGACAACTAATGTTGTTGTTTTTTTAATCTTCTTTTTTTCTTCGTTTTGTTGCTGTATGACTTTGTTGTTCCATATATGGGTGCAAACATTTCATAGCTTTACATATTCTACTATAGCCGTCTGGCGGTAGTTTGATTCATGATGCAGGCGCCAAGACAAATGACAGATGATCTCAAGTCTACGGCGCAGGATTTAGTAGGAGTGAGTCACAAAATGTTTTAGAAATCTGGAGGACAACAAAAATCTGTGCACAAGGAAGAGTGAAAAAAATGTTCTAAAAAGGTGTTCTGACCTATAAAAAAATTGCTGATCCTACTGCTTATCCGATGTATTATTTGTTTTCGATCTTTGATTAGCAGAAGTCGAAGTGACTCCGGAATATTTTAGAAATCTGGATGACAACACAGTTGTCGCAATCAAAAATCTGTGCACAAGGTAGAGTCAAAGAAATATTTATTCTGACAAGATGTTCTGAGCTAGAAAAAAATGGTCTAGCATTTTCTTTTTTAATGTATTATTTGTTGTCCATTGTTGATTATCAGAAGTGACTCATGAAATGTTTTAGAAAACTGAGGACAACACAGTTGCCACAGTCACAAATATGTGCATAAGGAAGAGACAAAGAAATGATGTGGCAAAATGTCGACACCCGCCACGAAGTAGAGTCAGGTGCTTTATATGTAGGTGGGTGGACACGTCGCAGGGAGATTATAAGACTCCATCATAGGCTGTCATGAAAAAGTACACCCCATGTGGTGGAAATGTCGACCTGGAACGAGGCTTGTCACACGACCGCATATATGATGGAGTCTTATATTCCTAACGTGCCTGTAGAAGGACTGCCGTAATATGCTATACACATTATGGTCCATATTACACCACCTGAGGTGCACTGGGTGCAATGAGAAATAGCCCAATGGGTCCATCGACTGGAATCGATCTTTGACCGACCGCGCATCAGGCGAGGGCTTTACCACAGGGCTGTCGGGCTGTGTATTTAATAACAAAATCAATGAAAACGCAACCGCTCTCATACGTACGAGACGTCATCCGTTCCTAGGCAAATAGGAAAATGTCCTCTTTTTAGTTTAAAAGTGCTCTCTTTTTTGTATAGATGGTTAAAGGCAACAGTACTAAATATGTTACGTATTTGTTTAATCTTATGTATGCATGAGCGCATATACATCCGAAAGACACACACACACACACACGCACACTCGCACACACGACGAACACGCACACAAACACACACAGCGAACACACACACACACACACACGCGCGCGCGCGCGCACTCAAACGAAAACGAACAAACACACAAACATACAGATGTTAATATGATTAATTTAAAATTTAAGAAATAAAAAATAATAAATAATTTTAGACAGATTACTTTGACTTTTTAGCCTTATTAATTTTAATGTTGTAAAAAAAAAATTCAGATGCATTAGGCTCAAAACAAGTTCTCCTTTGCTTGACGATTTTGTTAACTATTACTATTCATTTTAATTTTTTATAAAGACGGAAGGATGTGAAATAAGTTGTCGTTTAAAAGCAGCAGAAAAAGTCTGTCACGGCCAGGTAGACATCATTGTTATAAACACAAACAGGAAGTGTCGTGTCACGTAAAACTCTTCTGATTACGCATTAAGCCAGGAACATATATTTGCGACCCCGTCGTGCGATACATGTCATATGTCAGGGACATTTTGTAATAAACGACCCATTTTGTAATAAATACTAATTTTGTAATAAACGACCCATTTTGTAATAAATACCAATTTTGTAATAAACGAAACCATTATGTAATAAGTACCCATTTTGTAATAAAAACGATCCATTTTGTAGTAAAGTACCCATATTGCAATAAAACAGGTATGTATTTTGTAGTAAGTACCCATTTTGTAAGTTTAAAAAACCCCGACCCGTATTGTAATAAGCACCCATTTTGTAATTTTAAAAAGTCCCATTCTGTAATAATTACTTATTTTGTATAATTATAAAAAGACACATTTTATAATAAATACCCACTTCAAATAAAATAAAATAACGACCCCTTTTACAATAACAAAAAAATCCATCTTGTAATAGATACCCATTTATTATGGAAATAAACAAGCCATTTTATAATTCAAAAATTACCCATTTTGTACTTTAAAAAAATACCTATTTTGTAGAAATACTCATTTTGTAATATACAAAAACGACCCAATATGTAATAGGTATCTATTTGTAATAATAATTTAAAAACATCCCCTTTTTCATAAAAAGAACCCCTCATTTAGTAGGAGTGAGTCACAAAATGTTTTAGAAATCTGGAGGACAACAAAAATCTGTGCACAAGGAAGAGTGAAATTTTTCTTCTAAAAAGGTGTTCTGACCTATAAAAAAATTGCTGATCCTACTGCTTATCCGATGTATTATTTGTTTTCGATCTTTGATTAGCAGAAGTCGAACTGACTCCGGAATGTTTTAGAAATCTGGATGACAACACAGTTGTCGCAGTCAAAAATCTGTGCACAAGGTACAGTCAAAGAAATATATATTCTGACAAGATGTTCTGAGCTAGAAAAAATGGTCGAGCATTTTCTTTTTTAATGTATTATTTGTTGTCCATTGTTGATTATCAGAAGTGACTCATGAAATGTTTTAGAAAACTGAGGACAACACAGTTGCCACAGTCACAAATATGTGCATAAGGAAGAGACAAAGAAATGATGTGGCAAAATGTCGACACCCGCCACGAAGTAGAGTCAGGTGCTTTATATGTAGGTGGATGGACACGTCGCAGGGAGATTATAAGACTCCATCATAGGCTGTCATGAAAAAGTACACCCCATGTGGTGGAAATGTCGACCTGGAACGAGGCTTGTCACACGACCGCATATATGATGGAGTCTTATATTCCTAACGTGCCTGTAGAAGGACTGCCGTAATATGCTATACACATTATGGTCCATATTACACCACCTGAGGTGCACTGGGTGCAATGAGAAATAGCCCAATGGGTCCATCGACTGGAATCGATCTTTGACCGACCGCGCATCAGGCGAGGGCTTTACCACAGGGCTGTCGGGCTGTGTATTTAATAACAAAATCAATGAAAACGCAACCGCTCTCATACGTACGAGACGTCATCCGTTCCTAGGCAAATAGGAAAATGTCCTCTTTTTAGTTTAAAAGTGCTCTCTTTTTTGTATAGATGGTTAAAGGCAACAGTACTAAATATTTTACGTATTTGTTTAATCTCATGTGTGCATGAGCGCATATACATTCGAAAGACACACACACACACGCACACTCGCACACACGACGAACACACACACAAACACACACAACGAACACACACACACACACACACACTCACACACACGCACGCGCGCGCGCGCGCACTCAAACGAAAACGAACAAACAAACAAACACACAAACATACAGATGTTAATATGATTAATTTAAAATTTAAGAAATAAAAATTAATAAATAATTTTAGACAGATTACTTTGACTTTTTAGCCTTATTAATTTTAATGTTGTAAAAAAAAAAAATTCAGATGCATTAGGCTCAAAACAAGTTCTCCTTTGCTTGACGATTTTGTTAACTATTACTATTCATTTTAATTTTTTATAAAGATGGAAGGATGTGAAATAAGTTGTCGTTTAAAAGCAGCAGAAAAAGTCTGTTACGGCAAGGTAGACGTTCCATCATTGTTATAAACACAAACAGGAAGTGTCGTGTCACGTAAAACTCTTCTGATTACGCGTTAAGCCAGGAACATATATTTGCGACCCCGTCGTGCGATACATGTCATACGTCAGGGACATTTTGTAATAAACGACCCATTTTGTAATAAATACTAATTTTGTAATAAACGACCCATTTTGTAATAAATACCAATTTTGTAATAAACGACCCATTTTGTAATAAATACCAATTTTGTAATAAACGAAACCATTATGTAATAAGTACCCATTTTGTAATAAAAACGATCCATTTTGTAGTAAAGTACCCATATTGCAATAAAACAGGTATGTATTTTGTAGTAAGTACCCATTTTGTAAGTTTAAAAACCCCGACCCGTATTGTAATAAGCACCCATTTTGTAATTTTAAAAAGTCCCATTCTGTAATAATTACTTATTTTGTATAATTATAAAAAGACACATTTTATAATAAATACCCACTTCAAATAAAATAAAATAACGACCCCTTTTACAATAACAAAAAAAATCCATCTTGTAATAGATACCCATTTATTATGGAAATAAACAAGCCATTTTATAATTCAAAAATTACCCATTTTGTACTTTAAAAAAATACCTATTTTGTAGAAATACTCATTTTGTAATATACAAAAACGACCCAATATGTAATAGGTATCTATTTGTAATAATAATTTAAAAACATCCCCTTTTTCATAAAAAGAACCCCTCATTTTGTAACAAATGTACGAGTGGCAAGGTCGTTACAAAAATAAAAATAACGAATGCGACTCGTCGTACCTTAGGTGAAAGCTCTTCTAGATAAGCATCAAATCGCAGAAGGGGGTGACGAAGGGGTTACTCCCAAATGTGTTGGCACCCTCAGTTTAAAGAAGAACAATATGTGGACATGAATTAATAGTCTATTATTTTTTATTGTTTTCGACAAAATCTCTAGAAGGTTCATAAGATATTTTTCTCTTGTAGCTCATAATAAAAATTCATTACAATCTTACCCGGACATCATTTTTAGAATTCAGTAGTAAGTTACCGTTATTAACTATCTTAGTAGTTTTACCCGCCCACATCAGTGGGAACATTTTGATAGGACAGGAATAGCTAACAACCCTTTAAGGATGCACCAAGTCCAAACCAGACATCATTTGTCAGCAAGCAGTATGTCGCAAGAAGACACGAGTATTATTTTATCATTAATTTGTGTCCGTTACGAGACATGTTGGCGAACGTGATAAAATTGGGTTAATTTACGTAAACATGCTACGTGTATACAAGATATATAGGTGTTTTGCATGTCCACCGGTTTCGTATGCGCAATTGTTGGCTAATTATTATGACTCTCTGGCCTTCGGCATTTGAAAATAGGCATAAACCATTCATGGTTTACGCAAAAACAAATTCAGGTAACCCATTTTGTTTTACGTAATCCGTCATGACCATGGAAATTATCTTAAATTTAATGCACGAACGAAAAATGAGTTACGCAAAACTAGACGAGCGACATGCGAACGAAATTATTGTTCTAAAAATTTCAGAAGTATATTATTCAGTTTAAATTTGTATCCAACCTATGGAGAAGTATAAATTTCACAATCTCTCTCTCGCTCTCTCTGTCTCTGCCTCTGTGTGTCTCTCTGTCTCTCTCTCTCTCTCTCTCTCTCTCTCTCTCTCTCTCTCTCTCTCTCTCTCTCTCTCTCTCTCTCTCTCTCTCTCTCTCTCTCTCTCTCTCTCTCTCTCTCTCTCTCTCTCACTTTCTCTGTCTGTTTGTCCGTCTGTGTCTCTCTTTCTCTGTCTCTTACTATCTAGCTCTCTATCTTTCTCTCTATGTATGTATGTATTGATGTATGAATATCTATAGATTGTATGTATGTCGAGGTTGACTGTTACATACATAGATATTAACGCACTGGCGCAGGGGATAATTAAATCCTTTCTGGCCTCACGAATTACCCCATGCTGTTGCTGGGACTCGAACCTGTGGCACCGAATCGCCCGCAAATTGCACGACTAACCACGATGCGCTCTGAGCTATCGAAGCATCCTATAAAAAAGGATGTTCTTTAACTCAACCACATGCATGGGGCCTACAATCTACGTGGTCGATCCCGCTTACGTACATGAAACAGTGGGCAGACCTGGCACTGGCTAGTATGTATTGATGTATGAATATCTATATATTGTATGTATGTTGAGGTTGAATGTGTGTATGTATGTATGTATGTATGTATGTATATCCCTTTCTTTCCTACTTTCTGATTTTCTCACACTCACTCAGTCTCTCTCTCTCTCTCTCTCTCTCTCTCTCTCCTCTCTCTCTCTCTCTCTCTCTCTCTCTCTCTCTCTTTCTTTCTTTCTTTCTATCTCTATGTGTGTCTCTCTTTGTCTGTCTTTGTCTGTCTGTCTTTCTCTCTCTATCTCTCTTTCTATATATATTTCTCTCGTTCTCTCTCTCTCTCTAGCTTTCTATATATCTCTCTTTCTCTGTCTGTCTCTCTCTCTCTCTCTCTCTCTCTCTCTCTCTCTCTCTCTCTCTCTCTCTCTCTCTCTCTCTCTCTCTCTCTCTCTCGCTCTCTGCCTGTCTCTCTATCTCTCACATAATCTCTCTCACTCACCATCTCACCATTCACCTTTAATTAATCTTTGTCCTTGACCAACAGCTCACATTACTGCGCCTACTCACAATAGTGTATTTGAATCTTAATTGGGTATAAGTACGACTTTTTAAAATGATTTTCCTTAGAAATTATCTTAAATTTAATGCACGAACGAAAAATGTGTTACGCAAAACTAGACGAGCGACATGCGAACGAAACTACTATTCTAAAAATTTCAGAAGTCTATTACTGAGTTTAAATTTGTATCCAATCTATGGAGAAGTATAAATTTCACAATCTGTCTCTCTCACTCTCCCTCCCTCCCTCCTTCTCCCCCCTCCTCTCTCTCTCTCTCTCTCTCTCTATCTCTCTCTCTCTCTCTCTCTCTCTCTCTCACTTTCTCTGTTATCTGTGTCTCTCTTTCTCTGTCTCTTACTATCTAGCTCTCTATCGTTCTCTCTATGTATGTATGTATGTATGTATGTATGTATGTATGTATATATATATATATATATATATATATATATATATATATATATATATATCCCTTTCTTTCTTACTTTCTTATGCTCTCTCTCTCTCTCTCTCTCTCTCTCTCTCTCTCTCTCTCTCTCTCTCTCTCTCTCTCTCTCTCTCTCTCTCTCTCTCTCTCTCTCACACAGAATCTCTCTCACTCTGTTTCTCACTCACCATCTCACCATTCACCTTTAATTAATCTTTGTCCTTGACCAACAGCTCACATTGCTGCGCGTACTCACAATAGTGTATTTGAATCTTAACTGGGTATAAGTACGACTTTTTAAAATGATTTTTCACAGCGAAACAGGAATCAAAATTATTTTAATTTTCTTTTTAACTTTAAAAATAAAACCTTACCCAGCTACCAACCACTAAAATGACGGGTTGGGTTGCATTAAACATTTCTTTTTAAAATGATGTTTTACTAGCTATTACAATGGACTGTTAGCATTAAAGGTGCAGTATTATATATGGTTACAAGTGCTATATTTCGTTATGTTATTTATGATAAATAAATACAAATTAATCGAATCCAAACACTATTTGCATAAATAACTCGGGAATATCGAAATTGCAATGTCCCTGTACGCCTTGCTAACATAGTTGCATTCAGTAAAACTAGATTAGTTCAGATGCAAAACCCAATAAATTCATTTTAGTAATTATTAGGTTTTTTCTTATCAGTCTTAGCCATGAAGAAAATCAAGGCGAGCTGAAGATCATTCTCCTTTAATTATACCAGGCGAGCAATCATATTAAGTTTCAAATGAAAAAAAGCAACCCTTGATTTAAAAAAAATGAAACAAAATCTATTACAAGGCGATCAATTTGCAGATTTACTAAAACTTTCCAAGCGAGTGCTGAGGTGTGCATGAGCGATCACTCGCATGGCCTGGCGAAGACTGGCACGTAGTAGCCATTGTTATGAAATCGGTAAATTGACTGTTGGCAGCTAGAAAGGGCCTCCAGAGACAGATGAGTTACCCAAAGACAGCGAACTTTTTCGGAAATATCAGCCTGGAATAACATAGCGGTTCGTCATATTAAATTTTGAACGAGACCAATTCTGTTGGAGGTCCTCAGAAGATGCTCCAATAGAACATATTTTTTCTACTAGTAAATTAAATTATTTGGTTGTAATATTTTTTATGGCCATATAATATCTACATTTCAAAGCAAAATTTAATAATTTTGACGTTTATTCATCTTTAACACAGAATTTCTTTTTATGAAAAAACCACACACGCATTTTTAACGTTCTTGAGATTTTACTGTGATATATGAGCATATTGTATGTTTATGCCTGCTGGGTAGATGGAGAATTATTATGCTTTTTAACATTTTAATGAATATTCATGAGATCACTAAAGAGAAGAATGCCGCCAGAAGTAGTGGCAGCTGTGTTTCGCGGTAGACGGGTACACTATACACGTGTATACTAGCATGACGCATCGCCGACCAACGTGATAATTAATAATAATATAACTAATGTCTACCTAGCTTTGCTAGCCGACATCGTGTGCTCATAGTTATTAATGGTGCACGTTTACCACCCTATTAAAGTGGCACGTTAAAGGATGAATTTGTATTTCGCCATTTTAGCACTTATTTGATCATGATGATCTCCCACGTATATATGAAAGAAAGAAAAAAAGAAATGTTTTATTTAACGATGCCCACAACACATTTTATTTACGGTTATATGACGTCGGATATATGGTTAAAGACCACAAAGATACTGAGAGAGGAAACCCACTGTCGCTACTTCATGGGCTACTCTTTTCGATTAGCAGCAAGGGATCTTTTATATGCACCAACCCACATACAGGGTAGTACATACCACGGCCTTTGATATGCCAGTCGTGGTGCACTGGCTGCCCACGTATATATGAGACATTAATTTAAAATAATGTGATTGCCCGCTTCATGGTAAGAACACGCACGTCAAAGCAACACCGTTCAATAAAATTAAGTGATTCCCCTGTGACATGTAACTTAAAGGCGCAGACCTTAGTTTCAACCCGTTAAAACTGACACTAAGTTTAGTTAATCTACAAATCTATAACTCATTTGGATAAAGTTACAACAGAGTGAAACAAGAGTCTGTGATGTTAAAACTGACACTAAGTTTAGTTAATCTACAAATCTATAACTCATTTGGATAAAGTTACAACAGAGTGAAACAAGGGTCTGTGATGTTAAAACTGACACTAAGTTTAGTTAATCTACATATCTATAACTCATTTGGATAAAGTTACAACAGAGTGAAAAAAGGGTCTGTGATGTTAAAACTGACACTAAGTTTAGTTAATCTACAAATCTATAACTCATTTGGATAAAGTTACAACAGAGTGAAACAAGGGTCTGTGATGTTAAAACTGACACTAAGTTTAGTTAATCTACAAATCTATAACTCATTTGGATAAAGTTACAACAGAGTGAAACAAGGGTCTGTGATGTTAAAACTGACACTAAGTTTAGTTAATCTACAAATCTATAAATCATTTGGATAAAGTTACAACAGAGTGAAACAAGAGTCTGTGACGTTAAAACCGGGAAATATCATTAAAAATAGACTAGAATTCAAACGTACATGCGTTTTAAAAAATATGGAAAATGCATTTTGTGGAATTAGAAACATCTGGATGACCAGAAACATTCGGTTCTACGGAAATGGATAATCTAAAGAATAAAATATAAGAAATATTTGATTTCAGCGATCATAAACGTCTCTAATACTGAAAAATATGTTGTAGTGTTTAAAAACTAGGGTCTGTCCCTCTAACTATAGTTAACTATGCAAGTGCAAACATAGTAAACACGTTTCAGTTTCTTCAAAGCGTATTCAACTCGTTATCACTTGTTACAATGTTAGCTCCAGTTTTAACCTCGAATATTTCTTTCTTTCTTTGGTTAACGTCATGTGAATATTTCTCAAAGTTCGTATATTGGAACGGGGGGGGGGGGGGGGGGGGGGGGGGGGGGGGGGGGGGGGGGGGGGGGACTGTCGTTTTTTATAACATATTGTACTCGTCAAAGTGCTGAGGAGCGGGACATTGCACATCTCATAATACACCCATGGGAAAAAAAAGTAACACGTGGTATTTGAAACCAGACTTATAGTCCGTCCCATCCTTTTATAAAAATATTTTTTGTAAATAATTTCTGTTTGGTTTGACGTAAGAAAAGTCTTTTGGAAATAAAAAAGACAGGTTTTTTTAGTGCAATTAAAAAAATTATCGGTTTAGAAATGAATAAAACTGTAATATATACCATAGTAAGAAAATTACGCTTACGGTGTTATGGCCGCCATTTTGGTTTATAGACTGGTATAGTCTGGATACAAGATAACTCTATCTGATTAAATTCACTACAGCGAAAATAGTTAGAGTTATCTCAAAAAGCAAGACTACACCATTCCATAAACCAAAGTGGCGGCCATAACGCCGTAAGCGTCGTTTTTTACGATGGTATTATATTATAGTTTTATTTATTTCTAAATCGATTTTTTTTTTTTCCCACACAAAACTGTCTTTTTTGTTATTTCCAAAACACTTTTACTTTTTTTCTTACGTCAAAAAGAACAGAACTTATTTACAAAAAAAGGATGGGACGGACTATAATTCATTACTAGAGTAGTTATTGACTGTATAAAAATACAGAGGTGTAATGTGGGATTGAATATCAGTGCTGTATGATTGACCGCCGGTAACACAATTAACATCCTGATACTGTTAACGAGGGCTAGAGCTTACTTCAATAACAAATTATTAACAACAATTCCTGAAGGATATTCGTTGTAGAAGACGAGAAAATCAAATCAAATTGTTGAGATTTGCACCAAAGCAATCTGATAACCTGATTAGAAAGTACGCTGCTGCCACAACTGATCTCTACATAAGGACTAGGGATGTTCCAGAGATATAAGCCAAACAGCATAGATTGACATTTCATTTCAACTTATTTTCGTGCTTATATACAAGTACGGTTCAAGCACGCTGCACACATCTCAGCTATCTGGGCTGTCTGTCCAGGACAGTGGGTTAGTTGTTAGTGGTTAGTGGTTAGTGAGCGAGAAGAGGGTGTAGTGGTCTTACACCCACCCAATGAGTCGGTCTGGGTGGGAGCCGGTACGGGGCTGCGAACCGTATACCTACCAGCCTTATGTCCGATGGCTTAACCAGGACACCACCGAGGCCGGTCTAGAGTGGCAAACCAACCGTGTAGTGGGTGTTGTGCTCAACCGTTTGTAGCTGGTCTCGGCTCCCTGACTACTGAATGTCAGTACTGTGCGATTGACCGTTAACATAGTTAACTTCCTCATACTGTTTGCGAGGGCTTTGTTGCAGTCAGTAGGTCTATTTACTGTTACTATTTACGTGTTCCCTTATTTCCATCTATAATTGCCGTTAGACGGGATTATGTCACATTGATTTATAACATACAATGCTGTATTAGTATTATTAATCAAAATGATCTACATTTTTAATTATCAATGCATTACAATAACTCACATTGATTTATAACATACAATGCTATATTAGTATTATTAATCAAAATAATCTACATTTTTAATTATCAATACATTACAATAACCCACATTGATTTATAACATACTGTGCTAAATTATTATTATTACTATTAAAAATAATCTAGATTTTTACTCTTGGTTATCACTGAACAAAACTGATTTCTCCATAGACAGATCTGTGAACTGAAGCTGAATTCATGTTTCTATGATTAGCAGTACATTGTGTACTCATATTATTTAACATTGGTGTACCACCGTGTAGTTCTGTCTCGGGTCAGGCTCCTGGCTATCCCGAAACAGGTCCCGGGACAGACATGCTCGAAACCTCAGTGGTACAGGAGTATGTTAAAATATACTCTTCAAAAAAAGTAGGGGAACCTGCAATTAATGTTAATATCAACTATTAGACCGAACATACGTTTTGACCACAGACATCCTAGTAAAGAACGTTCAGGTCTGTTTATCAACACACCGAAACACATTCCATAGTGTGCACGTGCATCACGCAGTTGCCCCGTACACGTGCGTGGGGAGTCATTCTCGATTTTGACAATTTCCAGGAAGGTCGATTAATCACTGTGGAACATTATTTATGTCAATCTTTTTCATCTCTGGTTGATCATACATATTGTTATTTTTTTTGGGTTTTAGTCCATTTCGTTGTTTTGAATTTGCGATGTTACTGATAAAAAAAAGAGGTCCAACTTTCAATTTTCACAAATCTCTCTGACCCCAAGCGTCCTTCAAGATCTTTGGTGGTCATAAAACCTATTGTAATATTGAACTACCGGTTGTAATGTTTGCCCAATTAATTCACTATTATCATATATCCATTCCCCACAGCTAATATACCTTACAATTTTGGCAACTGTAAATTCTTATTAGACTTCCCTTACTTTTTTGAAGAGTATATATTGGACTCGGAATCGGACCACCGTGTACGTTAACGTTGCAGACCCTAGTTTCAACCCGTGGAAATGGACACAAAGTAAACAAGAGTCTGTGACGATAAAAGCAGAAAAGTGCCTCTAAAAATAGACTCCATAACCCTTACTTCTTAGAGGTACGTGCGGTTTTTTTAAATAAATTAAAAACACTTCAGATGTAGGGAAATGGATGATCTAACAAATGAAATCTAAGTAATGTCTTATTTCAATGATCAAGAACGACTCTAATAGTGGAAACACTGGGGGTCTGTCAATTTTATGTTCATTGTTGTCATCCTACAGAATACAGACCCACGCTGGCGTCACCCAGATCATCGAAACTACCGATCATGTACCAAACCAATTCCCACTGCCGATACTGTTACTAAATAAAACTGACATAACCAGTATATCAGCGCACCCAGGCGGCACACCAATAAAAAGTGTGTCACCTCACATTTTGATCTACATGTAAGAAACTGGGGGGTCACATACGTTTTAAGGAATTTGATTGGCAACCCTAATTTTTGCTGAACATCGCAGATCAATGTTCAGAACCGCAGCTCCATCCTTGACACGGACCTTTCTCTTTTTCCTTTTCTTTTTCTTTACATTCTTTGGTATAAGGGGCGGGGTTTAGCTTAGTCGGTTGAGTGCTCGTTTGAGGCGCTAGCGTCGCCGGATCGAACCACTTCGGTGGATCTATTAAACTGATTGTTTTTTCTCGTTCAACTAGTGCACCACAACGGGTCAAAGACCGTCGTATGTGCTTTCCTGTCTGTGTAAAAATGCATATGAATGATCCCTTGCTGCATTTAGGAAAAATGTATGGAGTTTCTTCTCTAAGACTATATGTCAAAATTGCCAAATGTTTAACATCCAATATCCAATGATTAATAAATCAAGGTGCTCTAGTGGTGTCATTAAACAAAACGCCAACTTTGACCTGAAATTTTCTTGTTTTGCTACAATACAACCTATAACCTGACCTCACAAATGTACGACGTCAATTTGTCCTTAACTTTAAATTACGTGGCGGTGTCGGGAAACAAAAACGCACTAAAACTATGCGTCTCTCTGAAAGCGATACGTGATGCTGATGACCACAAATAGAAACTGAGGCATTATAATTCAATCTGCAAATAACACGAAATGTGATTGGCTAATCAAATTTTGTTGCGGCATTAAAACCAGCATTAACGTATAGGAAATGCATTCATTGCAATTTGTTTTCGTGCTTATCTCCAATTAAGGTTTAATGCATTTATTGAATTAAATGAGGATAACTCTGTGGTTTCGCGACGCCGGTAAAATTCAATTTGCGACAGTAAAACCAGCATTAACGTCTGCAAATGGTTGTAGAATGAATGAATGAATGAATGTTTAACGACACCCCAGCACAAAAATATATATTGGCTACTGGGTGATTGTAGAAATATATCAAAACGGTTATCTTGTAATTATAGCCAGTATTCCATTTCCGTAGGGGTCGGGATGTCGATCAAAGGTCGTGCTGATTTTTTTTTTTGATTTTGATTTTTTTTTTTTAAATGTTTAATGTAGGAATAGCATATGTGGTTTCAGCGGGTGTTGTGCTAGCTTTGTCGCTTTAATTGAATCAGCCATTACGGAGCCAGAAAGTAACCGCATCGACCACATGACCTTGTCACACTTATGATGTCTGGTGGATCAAGCATGCGAGGACAACAACATAAACGACCTGTGGATCGAGTGTCGTCTAGGGTGCACTGTACCAAAGAAGAAACTTCCGTGTCAAAGTTCGAGGTGCACGGAGTAAAACTAACTACGACTCTGATTGGTGGTAATATGTGATAATGAATATATGTGCAAATACCATTATCCATTGCCAATACATAAATAGTCTACATTTCTATTTGTTATGTCGAGCCGGCACCTGTGCCCAGGACAGGCGTGCGCTACAACGGCTTGCTCTGAATGTGCACGTTAAACACTATTATATTCTATTTGTTATACAGTTGTTATACATAAGAGGTTGAGATTTGTGCGGGGTACCTACCAAAAAATGGAACTGCGAATTTTAGTAAAAATTAGGGTTGCTAATAAAACCATTTATCAAATCTCTTAAATGGTACCTGTCCCCTACCACCACCATCACCACCATTTTCTTACAGGTAGATTAAATGTGACGTGGAATGTTTAACGACACACTCAACCCATTTTAATTATGAATATATGGCGTCGGACATATGGATAAAGATCACAAAGATAATTCGAGAGGAAACCCGCTGGCGACACTCCATGGGCTACTCTTTTTGATTAGCAGCAAGGGATGTTTTATATGCACTGTTTCACAGACAGAATAGTGAGTACAGCGTTTATTACAACAACTGTGGTGCACCGGCTGGAACTAGAAATAGCCCAATGGGCCCACAGACGAGGAACGACCCTAGACCGACCGCACATCAACCAAACACTTTACCACTGGGCTTCGTCCCGCCAGTTGTCAGAATACAGCGCACTCTGTTTAATAAGTTGGCGAGAACATCATTCGTAATTTCTGTTAACGAATACTAATAACACACACATGTGTAATATTAGCCCGATAGCTAGACGAACATTTGGACGGTTAATGGTCGTAACCTTACAAATGTTCGTTTAGCTCTTGAACGGCCGAGTAGGCCTACTCGGGCTAGGGCCTTATAAACCATATATTAGACATATATGTAATCATGCGTCGGGGGAGAGATTGGTTGAAATCTAAAAATATTTGTTGGAAAATGCCTTGAAACCTAATGAGTATTCCAGTGGGTTGGAGTGGGGTTTTTTAGGAAAATCGCACCGATTAGCTTTCAGCAAGACGTTTGACTAAAAAAACATCCCCCAAGATTGGCGGTTTATTTGGTTATTTGATTTGTTTAACGACACTACTGGAGCACATTGAATAATTAATAATCGGCTATTGGATGTCAAAATAGTAATACTAACACGTATTCATCAGAGGAAACCCGTTACATTTTTTCATTAGCAGCAAGGGGTCTTTTATATGCACCTCCCCACAGGAAAGCACATACCACGGCCTTTGCTCAATTTTGGTGCACTGGTTGGAACGAAAACATGTGATAATTTAAAGACAAACGACTGGGTGATGACCAGGTTGTCAATGTCATACTATCCAATGAAAATAAATCGAAATAGATTACTGTGTGACATATAAATTAACCTGAAACTGATTTACAAGCGATAAGGCTGTAAATAATTTTTAATTGGAAAATACATTATTTATTTATTTTAAACCTGTTCTTTTAAGATATGTAAGAAATATAATACTACATTCGTGTCCAGTAGATACCATTTATCTTACAACTCTTTGTTTAAAAACATATCCAACTTGCTTTCGTTCGTCAGATAAGTTTTTAATCAACTCGTTGTAAGATAAATGGTATCTAACGGCCACTCATGTAGTATTCTCTATATAAACAACTCGCTGTGAGATAAATGGTACCTAACGGCCACTCGTGTCGTATTCTCTATATAAACAACTCGTTGAAAGATAAATGTGTCTAGCGGCCACTCGTGTAGTATTCTCTATATTATAAACAACTCGCTGAAAGATAAATGGTATCTAACGGCCACTCGTGTCGTATTCTCTATATAAACAACTCGTTGGAAGATAAAGGTGTCTAGCGGCCACTCGTGTAGTATTCTCTATATAAACAGCTCGTTGAAAGATAAATGGTATCTAACGGCCACTCGTGTCGTATTCTCTATATAAACAACTAGTTGAAAGATAAATGGTATCTAACGGCCACTCGTGTAGTATTCTCTATATAAACAACTCGTTGAAAGATAAAGGTGTCTAGCAGCCACTCGTGTATTATTCTCTATACAAACAACTCGTTGAAAGATAAATGGTATCTAACGGCCACTCGTGTAGTATTCTTTATATAAACAACTCGTTGGAAGATATAGGTATCTAGCGGCCACTCGTGTAGTATTCTCTATATAAA